>NC_081392.1:13661341-13688841 GCF_030684315.1 Stegostoma tigrinum
GGTGGGGAAGTGATGGCCTGGGAATATGAAGGGAGAATGATGTTCCCCCAGGAAACAGAAGTCGATCCACAGAAAATAGCTTTATTTTTAATCTATAAAACACTGCCCAGTTAAAAAAAAGACTTGCATTGATATAGCACCGTTTATATACCTAAGGCATCAATAATGATTTCTAAGCTGTGGCTCCTGTTATAATGTAGGAAAATGTGACAGCGAATATGCGCACAGGATGATCCACAAATGAGTGAGTGTCTGGTGCGTGTTTTTTTTGGGATGTGGGCTGACTGATGGATCTTGATGAGGACGCTCTACAGCTTTCTGACTGTTCTCTGAAATACCGGCCACACTCTGAGGATGTGCCGGGCCTTCAGTTAACGTCCCGTGGAGATGAAGGCACCTCTGGCAGTGAGGCACTCCTTCAGGATGATACCTATCTAGTACTTGTTGCTGTCTGAAGCTCCGAGGACTGTGTGTGGGATTGGGGAGTTAATCTATCCGTTTAGGATCATCCTGGGGCGGTGCCGACAGAATTCCGCTTCACAGCTGCCTGTGGAGTGGGCTTGAACCCTTAACATCCTGAGACAAGAACATCATCCACTGGCCTATAACCCGACAGTATTCCCTTCTGCCCTTCCCTGCTCCCCTCTCGCTGCCGGCCCTCCTTTCCCACCTTCCCTTCATACCCCCGCTTCTCTCCCTTCCTCATTTCCCCCACCCCCCCCCCGTCCTCACTCGTTTTCCACCCCCCCGTCCTTCCTCACCCCCCCCATCCTTCCTCACCCCCCCATCCTTCCTCACCCCCCCCGTCCTTCCTCACCCCCCCCGTCCTTCCTCGTTTGGCCCACCCCCCTCGTTTCCCCCGACCCCCCCCGTCCTTCCTCACCCCCCTGTCCTCCCTTGTTTTCCACCCCCCCGTCCTTCCTCACCCCCCCGCCCTTCCTCACCCCCCCTTCCTCACCCTCCCTTCCTCAGCCCCTTCCTTCCTCGTTTTCCTCACCCCCCCATCCTTCCTCACCCCCCCATCCTTCCTCACCCCCCCATCCTTCCTCACCCCCCCTGCCCTTCCTCGTTTGGCCCACCCCCCTTGTTTCCCCCGACCCCCCCCCCGTCCTTCCTCACCGCCCCATCCTCCCTCGTTTTTCCACCCCGTCCTCCCTCACCCCGCCCCGTCCTCCCTCAACCCCCGTCCTCCCTCACCACCCCCCGTCCTCCCTCACCCCCCTGTCCTCCCTCACCCCCCCGTCCTCCCTCACCCCCCCCCGTCCTCCCTCACCCCCCCCCGTCCTCCCTCACCCCCCCCGTCCTCCCTCACCCCCCCGTCCTCCCTCACCCCCCCCGTCCTCCCTCACCCCCCCGTCCTCCCTCGTTTCCCCTCTTCACCCCTTCATTGTCTTCTTTTATCCCCATCCTCCCCTTCCGTTCCCCCTTGCCTCTCTCCTTCCCTCGTTCCCTTCTGCTCCTGCTCTTTCTTTTCTCCCCGTTCTCTTACGCCCCTCCTTCTCCTTGAATAGGGTTTGCGTTCGAGGACCCAACAATCTCTGATCTATGCGCTCCTCATTGGTTCCCACATTCTCCTTTCTCTGACCCTGAGGCCATTGCTGTGCCTAACCCATTCTCTATCATTCTCCCGATGGGCCACATGGCCTCTGGGCTGCACCGTCGGATTTATGCTGTGTTTATAACAGAAACGAAGTTGCTGGAAAAGCTCGGCAGGTCTGGCAGCACCTGTGGAGAGAAATCAGAGTTAGCGGTTCTGAGGGAGGGTCACCAGACCCAAAACGTCGGCTGATTTCTCTCCCACAGACGCTGCCAGACCTGCTGAGCTTATCCAGCAACTTCTGCTCTTGTTCTTGATTTACAGCATCTGCAGTCCTTTCGGTTTTTATTCTATATCTCTGATTTTCATTTTGCCCTCTTGTACATTCCCCCATTTTAATCGTGTTGCTGTTGGTGACCATAACAAGGCCCCATTGCCCGGAGTTTGATCCCTAAACCCCTGTGCCTCGTTCTTGCTGTCGTCCCCCACTCACCCCTAACCCACTTTAGAAAGTTTCTTAACACCTAATGCTTTGAGTGAACCTCTCGTTCGTCTTGACTTGAGGGCGGAATGGGGGAGGGGGAATGAGGGCGGAGTGGGGGGGCTAGTTGAGGAAGGATGGGGTGGGGGATGAGCAAGGAGTCTGGGGGGGGGGTTAAGGATGGAAGGGTTGAAGAAGGAGATGGGGACCTGGATGAGGAAGGAGTGGGGAGGTTGAAGAAGGGGGGAGTGATGAGGGTTGGGGGGGGGGGAGTTGAGGAAGTGGGGGATGAGGGAAGGAGTGGGGTGGGGGATGAGGAAGGAGGTGGATTAGTTTTAGTCTCGCCATTTAAAGCGCAGCCTTAGGTACAGGGTGCCTGGGTACAAATTCTCCAGCTCCAAGATTGAGTTGGATGATCACATTGAAAGGAAGAACAGGACTGAAGGGCCAAATGGCCTAGCCTTGCTTTCTATGACGCACCTTGGGGAATTTCATTTGGCTAGCCGTTGTTGTTGTTGTAGTGGTAAGGCCTGGTTGGCGTCAGCTCCCTCATTCTGATGGAGAGGATGCAAGCTCCTGAGGTCACCATGGCAACGGAATGTTCCAGAAAGCTCGGAGGCAAACAGCCATGTGGTGGGTTGAGAGTCCCAGTTGGCACCGTCTTCTGACTGACTCGGCTGCCTCCTGACGGGCCCTTCTGTTCCGTTCCCTCCCCTCGTGCCGCGCGTGCCGTTGGTGAACGTTCTCACTGCTTTTTGTGTTTCTCCCTCTCTTTTCCAGCTTTTCAGGGAGGTGCGCATAATGAAGTGTTTGAACCACCCGAATATCGGTGAGTTGGCCCACGCTGCGTTTGGGGCCGGGGCTGGGAAAGGGTTAGGACCTGGTTGAATGGGGGTCAGGATAGGTGGGGCCGAATGGCTTCCCCCAGTTCCTCTGTAACGCCCTGGGGATGCAGAAAGGAGGTAGTATGTGTGTGGGATAGGGGTAACTGGGATGAAGAAGAGAGCAGAGTCCTGTTTATAATGTTGATGAGGGGAAAGGCCAGGATTTACCTACAATCCGTAATTGCCCCTTGAAACATTTGGGATGCTCGGCTATCTCAGAGAGCAGTTGGCTGTCGCTCTGGAGTCTTGGATAAGACAGAAGCGGGTAAGGGCGGAAAAATTTCCTCTCCCAAAGTAAAAGATAAGCAAGAATGAACAAAAGCCTTCTGATTCCGGACTTAGGGAATTCAGATGTCTCCGTCTGCCACTGTAGGATTGGAACCCATGCCCCAGAAACATTAATCCTGGGGCGCCATGAAACCGTCACCTGACCTAAATGTTGACCTTTCCTCATTGAGAAGGGAGGCTAAACTGGGGAAAGGACATCCAATTTGTGACAGGGTTTTCATAACAACCAGGGATCACTTGGCGGCCCTCAGTTCCAATTTTGTGTCTTTTCCCATCATCCTTTTCAGAGATGTTGGCACACACCCTCTGGAGCAGGTGGGACTTGAGCCTATGTCTCCTACCTCAGAGGTAGGGACGCTACCACTGTGCTGCAAGGGCCCTCGATTCCTGTTTTGATTAATGGAGTTCAAATTGTATTCTCGGCCTGGTTGGGATTTGTCCCCCTTGGCCCAGGGCGGTAGTCTGGGCCTTGTCCCCCTCGCCCAGGGAGGTAGTCTGGGCCTTGTCCCCCTTGGCCCAGGGCGGTAGTCTGGGCCTTGTCCCCCTTGGCCCAGGGCGGTAATCTGGGCCTTGTCCCCCTTGGCCCAGGGCGGTAATCTGGGCCTTGTCCCCCTTGGCCCAGGGAGGTAGTCTGGGCCTTGTCCCCCTCGGCCCAGGGCGGTAATCTGGGCCTTGTCCCCCTCGGCCCAGGGCGGTAATCTGGGCCTTGTCCCCCTCGGCCCAGGGCGGTAGTCTGGGCCTTGTCCCCCTCGGCCCAGGGCGGTAATCTGGGCCTTGTCCCCCTCGGCCCAGGGCGGTAGTCTGGGCCTTGTCCCCCTCGGCCCAGGGCGGTAGTCTGGGCCTTGTCCCCCTCGGCCCAGGGCGGTAGTCTGGGCCTTGTCCCCCTCGGCCCAGGGCGGTAGTCTGGGCCTTGTCCCCCTCGGCCCAGGGAGGTAGTCTGGGCCTTGTCCCCCTCGGCCCAGGGCGGTAGTCTGGGCCTTGTCCCCCTCGGCCCAGGGCGGTAGTCTGGGCCTTGTCCCCCTCGGCCCAGGGCGGTAGTCTGGGCCTTGTCCCCCTCGGCCCAGGGCGGTAGTCTGGGCCTTGTCCCCCTCGGCCCAGGGCGGTAGTCTGGGCCTTGTCCCCCTCGGCCCAGGGCGGTAGTCTGGGCCTTGTCCCCCTCGGCCCAGGGCGGTAGTCTGGGCCTTGTACCCCTCGGCCCAGGGCGGTAGTCTGGGCCTTGTCCCCCTCGGCCCAGGGCGGTAGTCTGGGCCTTGTCCCCCTCGGCCCAGGGCGGTAGTCTGGGCCTTGTCCCCCTCGGCCCAGGGCGGTAGTCTGGGCCTTGTCCCCCTCGGCCCAGGGCGGTAGTCTGGGCCTTGTCCCCCTCGGCCCAGGGCGGTAGTCTGGGCCTTGTCCCCCTCGGCCCAGGGCGGTAGTCTGGGCCTTGTCCCCCTCGGCCCAGGGCGGTAGTCTGGGCCTTGTCCCCCTCGGCCCAGGGCGGTAGTCTGGGCCTTGTCCCCCTCGGCCCAGGGCGGTAGTCTGGGCCTTGTCCCCCTCGGCCCAGGGCGGTAGTCTGGGCCTTGGTCCTACAATCCCAGTGATATTACCGCAGTTACGTTTCCTATTTCCTGCAATTCTGTGGGGCCGCCGGCCGTAACATAGGTGAAACGGTCGTGAACGGGAGTGAATCTGTCTGGTCTGTTGCTGGATAACTGATTTTCATTTTCACAAATAATTGTTTTCTTTCGGTAGTGAAGTTATTCGAGGTGATAGAGACAGAGAAAACCCTCTACTTGATCATGGAATATGCAAGTGGAGGTAAGCCGTCAGCTGTGTTTAATCTTGCGCTTGAGAAAAGGGCAGATTGAAGGGAAATAAAAGCTTAGGATTGGTTATATCTGCCCCCTGTCGCGTCATGGGCTATTAGAACGTCAGGCCAGGATTTACACTTAACGCCAAGGCCCGGGGCAGTGTTGCTGAATAAAGAGACCTTGGAGTTCAGATTCCTAGCTCCTTGAAAGCAGAGTCACAGGTAGACAGAGTGGAGATGAAGGTGTTTGATGCACTTGCCTTTATTGGTCAGTGCTCTGAGTGTCAGAGTTGGGAAGCCGTGTTGCAGCTGTACAGGACATCGGTGAGGACACCTTTGGAAAACTGCGTTCAGTTCTGGTCTCCCTGCTATAGGAGGGATGTTGAAAGGGCTCAGAAAAGATTTACGAGGATGTTGTCAGGGTTGGAGGGTTTGAGCTACAGGGAGAGGCTGAATAGCCTGGGGCTATGTTCCCTGGAGCAACAGAAGCTGAGGGGTGACCTTATAGAGGATTATAAAATCATTAGGGGCATGGATAGGGTGAATAGCCGAGGTCTTTTCCCCAGGGTGGGGGAGTCCAAAACTAGAGGGGCATAGGTTTAAGGTGGGAGGGGAAAGATTTAAAGGGGACCTATTTCACACAGAGGGTGGTGCGTGTATGGAATGAGCTGCCAGAGGAAGTGGTGGAGGCTGGTACAGTTACAGCATTTAAAAGGCATCTGGATGGGGACATGGATAGGAAGGGTTTAGAGGGATATGGTCCAAATGCTGGGAAATGGGACTGGATTAATTTAGGATATTGGGTCGGCATGGATGTGTTGGACTGAAGGGTCTGTTTCTGTGCTGTGCGTCTCTAAGACTGTAATTGGGAGCAGGAGTAGGCCATTCAGCCCCTCAAGCGTGTTCCACTGTTCAACAAATTGTGGCTTATCTCGTCTCAGCCTCAACTGCACTTTACTGCCTGCTCCCCGTGACCTCCAACCCATTACTGACTGAATAAGGAGGGTAGAGAGATTTTTAATGTCCCATCGTCCACTATACTCTGGGATAATGAAAGCCACGGATTCACAACCCTCTGAGAGAAGTAATTTCTGCTCATCTTTGTTTTAAATCCATCGGCTCCTCAGGCCAAAGCGATGACCTCTTTCTCTGCATTGACCCCACGTGAGGAAACATCCTTGCCATGTCCGCTACTTTGTCAAATCCCCGTCAATACCTCCGTTAGATCTCCCTTCCTGTTGCTGGGAGGTGCTGTTGGAGTTGGGGCCTCTCATTCCTGAATCCTGATCACCCCACCCCCTGACCCCTCTCACCATTGGCCAGCAGACACGTCCACCATTTTGTGGTGACCCTTCAGTTGCCAACACTGTCTCCTCGCTACGTGATTGGGTTGTTCAAATCTTCACCCTCCCAGAATTGGCCAACATCTCGTTAACGTACTACATGGAAGTTTTTGATGAGGGAGTGAGTTTGTTTCTCTTTCACATGTTGTTCATGTCGCGTTCCAATTTTGTTTTTCTCTCCCCGGTGACGAATGTTGAGGTATCGGCAAGATTAATCTTGATTGTTACAGAGGCGATCCGGGCGATTGGACAACACATTCAGCAGGATTCAGTTTGACCTTTCACCCGAAAGTCCGCACCGTCAACAATGCGGCACTCCCTTGGTCCTCCTTTGGGGCATTTGGCATAGCTCCAAAAGGAGTTTAGGCCGAAATTTTCAACAGTAGGGCAGCAATCATCCTCTTCCGATTGCCCCTTAGCCTTGGGAATATTCAGGGCTGTATAAGGTGGACACTGACAGGCACGATGGCTCAGAGGTTAGCACTGGCGCCAGGGACCCGGGATCGATTCCACCCTCGGGTGACTGTCTGTGTGGAGTTTGCACATTCTCCCGGTGTCTGCGTGGGTTTCCTCCCGGGTGCTCCAGTTTCCTCCCACAGTCCAAAGATGTGCAGGCTAGGGCGGATCGGCCATGCTAAATTGTCCCCATAGTGCCCAGGGATGGGCAGGTTAGGGTGGATTGGTCATGGGAGAAGATGGCGGCTTGGGTCTGCATAGGAGGGCCGGTGTGGAGTCAGTCCACACTGTGGGGATTCTGTGATTGGTCGTTGCGACTCAAAAACAGCGATGCGAGCCTGCCAGCAACATCAGTGACCGGGATCCTGGGGGGGTGGAGGGGTAGAGAGACGTTGTCCGCCAATTGGAGCTGCCATCTGGCTGCCTGCTTCCAGTGCAGCCAGCTGGAATAGGAATGTCATGCCCGCGGTTGGCACGCCCCACGTTTGGCAGCATGGCTTGTCTCTTTGGCTCGGGCTCACAGCCGGGGGCCTTCTGCCCACTCCACCCTCGCGCAGGAATGAGGGGAAAGTACGAGTGGGTCGTTCGGCTCAACGTGGGACGAAGGCCTGGCTGGGAAGGCTCGCATTTATTACCGATCGCTAATGGTTTAGAGTCAACCACATTGGAGTGGGTTTGGAATCATATGTAGGCCCAGACCGGATAAGGGAGGCAGATTTCCTTCCCTGAAGGATATCAGTGAACCAGATGGGATTCCCCCAATCATCATCATTACAGTCTTCATTCCAGATTTGTTTTTTTTTAATTGAACTTGGCAGGATTCGAACCCAGGTCCCCAGTGAACTATCTGCATTAACAGGCCAGCGATTATACCACCAGGCTGCCACCTTCCCTGCGCTCCACGCAATCATGGGGCAATCATCCAACTTAACACATTATTCCTGCTTCCTCCCCACGCCCACTGATCCCTTGAGCCCTGAGAACCATATCGACCTCCTGCTCAAGAAGAGAGGCATGGTGACTCACTGCTGCCTGACAGCGCCAGGGACCCGGGTTCGATTCCACCCTCGGGCTGCCTGTCTGTGTGGAGTTTGCACATTCTCCCCGTGTCTGCATGGGTTTCCTCCGGGTGCTCCGGGTTCCTCCCACAGTCCAAAGATGTGCAGGTTAGGGTGGATTGGCCCTGGGAAATTGCCCAGGGAGGTGCAGGCTACGTGGGTTAGCCATGGGAGATGCAGGGTTACAGGAATGGGGTGGGTTTCGGTAGGATGCTCTGTGGAGGGTTGGTGTGGACTTGATGGGTTGAATGGTCTGCTTCCACTCTGTAGGGATTCTGTGATTCGATGGTGGTCAATATTTTAGGCCTCTGCCCCTTTTTACTGGGAGAACCCAGTAGCCACCTCACCGGACCCAAGTTGTGGCTCAAATCTAGTGCCTTCCTCCTGCCAACATGACACTTTGTGAAGCTCATCCATGAGAATGTACTTGATTGAGGTGTCATGAGGAGCCAGGAGTAGAAGCCTGCAGAGAAAGGAGAGAAAAAGATAAGAGAGAGAGGGAGGGAATCCATCTTGTTTGGGTGCCAAGCCCAGGGTGGGTGGAAGCACGGGAGAAAAACATATGAGGGAGGGGGTGGAAGCAGAGGATGAGTAAGTCCTGGGATACCGCAGGTGAATTTCAAACCATCAAGTCCAGTTGATCTCCTCCCTCCCCTCCCACCTCATCGCTCCATACCTTCCACCCATTGGCTGGCCCTGCTAGGCCGCAGCCTGGGTCTTGTTGCCTTGGAGACAGGGCCTAAAACGACATGCGGGCTGGATCCGCGTGTTGGATCGACCAGGGACAGTCACATCGATTGGGCGATGTGATTGAAGAGCTTAGCGCCTCAACATTCATTAGTCGAATGAGAAACTGTGTTTCAAAGAACCGAGTTACTCAGTGACTTAATATCGGTTCAAGTCCGGCTGTGTCTTAACCCATTCTGTAAACACTCAATGACCCCCGCACCGATTTCTCATTGGGATACGAGAATTGTCGTACCCAACCAGCTCATGTTCTACTCCTCTCACTATTCACACGAGATGGTAAAGAAGGGAATTGTTGGCGAATCGTAACCATCAGCCAATGACCTATTGGCTAATCTACAATAGGCCCAGAAATGGAGGTCAGAGTTTAAGGCTCAGCTGCTCGGATGGTGGTTGTGGGGGAGAGTAGGGTGGGGTGGGGTCAGGGCTCACGTGGCTTACCACCTCTACTATCCATCCCTCCACCTGCCTCTCATTCTGAGGTGGGGTGGGTGCGCAGAGTGGCGTGGGGGTGGGGGGTGGGGTGTCTCTGAGCTTGCTGAGGACCTAAAGTGGCCAATTAATATGGCCGCCAAGTGCCTCACACCACTTTTAGGCGCAGCGCATTCCAAGCCCCATCACAGACCATCAGCTTTTACTGCACAGGCTTGTGCCAGTCAGTGGTGGGTTGGGGGTGGTGGGGGGGTGTGGAGTGTTCCCTCTGTGACCATTGGAGAATCAGGTACCTTGCAATTCACGTTTCTGCCCTCTTCCCCCACCCCGCACCCCCCCCCCCCCCGCTTCCAACGATCCCCCTGCCCTTATTTATTCATGGGATGTGGCCAGCAACCTGACCATTTCGGAGGACATTGCTGTGGGCCTGGAGTCATGTGTAGGCCACACCAGGTAAAGCTGGCAGATTTCCTTCCCTCAAAGGCCACGAGTAAACCCAATGGGTTTTCATAACAATCGATGATGGTTGTCCTGGCTCCTGTGTACACGTACCAATTGGGGAGGATTTGCACCCATGTCCCCAGGTTATTATCCTGGGTTCTCTGGATTAACAACCCCTTGACATTACCATGATAACAACATCTCTCCCAATTGTTGTGACTTCCCTACTGGATATGAACTGACTGCATTCCAAGAGGTTAGACTGATTTAATCTACAGAAGGATAGCACAGAGCCGATGGGACAAATGGCCATCTACCGTGGCATGCTGATTCTCCGCTCTCCAATCCACGCCACCGGGTGCCTGGCATGACCATCCTTATGGTGCCCTATGGCCCCACACACATTGGCGGAACGTTATGGTCTCCATCACCTGTGGACCAATGGCCAGGAGATGTCCAGAGAATTGGTTTGTTTCCTCTTGCAGGCATCGCCCAGGAACCCCCCCCAGCACCCCCTTCCAACCCCCCCGACTCAGCTCAGGGCAGGCAGGGCTCATCCTGAAATGGTTTGCCAATTGGTACGGCACATTGCCAGTTCAGATGGGATCCTTCCAGGGTGGCCACTGACTCTGGTCTTGACTGGAATCAACTCTGGCTCCCAGGAGCCTGAATAAAATCTAGGGGCCTGTATGATTTTTGGGCCCTATAAAGTGAGGCAAGGTGAATGCAAGAGTTTCCCCGAGTTAACGGAACGCAGGCCCGGGCTTTCCGGCGGTTCCTGGAGTGCGGGCCTGGGCTTTCAGGCGGTTCCCCGCGCGCGGGCCCGGGCTTTCGGGCAGTTCCCCACGCGCAGGGGTATTTCTCAGTTGATATACTGGGTGGGTCTGGGAGAGATGGTAAGTCGGCCCGGGCCGTGGGCAGGACATTAACCTCCTGTTTCAATCCCTTCAGGTGAAGTATTTGACTACCTCGTGTCACATGGGAGGATGAAGGAGAAGGAGGCCAGAGCCAAATTCCGCCAGGTATGGCCTTTTCTTCCAGAAACGTTGTGTCTCCCTTTTGATATCAGCTTTTCTTTTTTTCCGTATTTTTATCACGTCCTCCAGAACGCCTCTTTACCTGGAGCTGTCTCTCTGTCTCTCTGCTGTCTTCGTCCTCTCCTTCACCTGCTCATCCCTCATTGTCCACTCTGCTCCTCCATCTTTCTATCCCCGAATCTCTCTTCATGTCTTTCTCATGCTCTCTCGTTGCCCCTTCACCCTACATTTTCTGTCTTTATCTCTCTCTTCCCACTCCCTTTGATTCATCTCCTTTTTCTTTTCTCTCCCCCTTTCTCTATCTCTCATTCTCTTCTTTCTTTCTCTTTCCCTTTCTTTTGCGCTCGCTCTCTCTCATTCATCTTAATCTTTCTCTTTCTCCAACTCTCTCATTATGTCCTTTTTCCTTTCTTCCCTCTCCTCCTCCTTTCTTCCCTCTCCTCCTCCTTTCTCCTTTTCTCTCTCTTGCTCTCCTTTTCTCTTCTTTCTTCCATTCGCTCTCATTCCCTTCCTTTTGCGCTCGTTCTCTTCCTCCCACTCGTCGAGGATTTAAATAAATTAAACAGTTTGTCTTGTGAGATCTGTGAACATTTTGCCGAAGAACAGCCCTGGCTGTGGGGTCGATGCCAGGGACCTAGGCCCATAACCCAACAATTTGGGACAGAACGTGACGTATTCTCCTGATTCCTTCGTGCTATGGCGTTGTCGCTGGGGCAAGGCTAGTCTTTGTTGCCCCCGAATTGAGTCACCTGCTCAGCCATTTCAGAGGGCAATCGAGAGGCATTGAGATCTACAGCACAGAAAAATACCCTTCAGCCCATCGTGCCTGTGCAGTCAAAAACAAGCACCTAACCATTTAAACCCCAAAGCCACCACTTGGCTGTGGGTCTGGAGTCACATGTAAGCCAGTCCATTAAGGATTTCCTTCCCTAAAGGAATTTTGTTATCCACTCATTGGGAACGTCGCTGCCTGGGCCCAGCATTATTTGTTCCGTCCCTAGTTGCCCCCTCAAGAAGGTGATGGTGAGCTGCCATTTTGAACCACTGCAGTCCATGCGCTGTGGCTTGACCCACAATGTCCCTTAGGGAGGGAATTCCAGGATTTTGACCCAACAACGCTGAAGGAACGGCGATATAGTTCCCAAATCAGGATGGTGAGTGACCTGGAAGTGGGGGTGAACATGATGGGGTTTTTACAACAATTAATAGTTTCACAGTCACCATCAATGAGACTTTCTACTCCAGATTTTTGAATTGAATTCAAATTATACGAATTTTGGGCAACATGGTGGCTCACTGCACCAGGGACCCGGGTTCGATCCCACCTTTGGGTGACTGTCTGTGTGGAGCTTGTACGTTCTCCCCGTGTCTGTGTGGGTTTCCTCCGGGTGCTCCGGTTCCCTCCCACAGTCCCAAAGATGTGCAGGTTAGGGTGGATTGGCCGTGCTATATTACCCATAGTGCCCAGGGATGTGCAGGTTAGGGTGGATTGGCCGTGCTAAATTACCCATAGTGCCCAGGGATGTGCAGGTTAGGGTGGATTGGCCGTGCTAAATTACCCATAGTGCCCAGGGATGTGCAGGTTAGGGTGGATTGGCCGTGCTAAATTACCCATAGTGCCCAGGGATGTGCAGGTTAGGGTGGATTGGCCGTGCTAAATTACCCATAGTGCCCAGGGATGTGCAGGTTAGGGTGGATTGGCCGTGCTAAATTACCCATAGTGCCCAGGGATGTGCAGGTTAGGGTGGATTGGCCGTGCTAAATTACCCATAGTGCCCAGGGATGTGGGGGCTGGATGGGTTATCCATGGGGAATGCAAGGCTGCAGGGTATGGTAGGTGGGAGATGAGTCTGGGTGGGATGCCCTTCAGAGGGTCAGTGTGGACTTGATGGACTGAATGGCCTGCTTCCACACTATATATAGAGATTCTGATTCCAAACTCCTGTGCTGGGATCTGAACCCATGCACCTAGTTAGAGTGAAAAGTTTTGTTTTGCATACAGTGCAGATAGACCATAGCGCAATAGAACAAAGCGAGGAACACAATGTTACAGATGCAGAGTAGGTGCACACCGAGTGAGATCAACATTAAATTTAAAATTTGAGAGGTCCATTCAGAACCCTAACAACAGCGGGGAAGAAGCTGTTCTTGAATCTGTTAGACCGTTTGCTTAAGCTTTTGTGCCTTCTGCCTGAAGGGAGAGGGTAGAGGAGATTATAACTGGGGTGGGCATCACAAATGAGTCGTCCTGCCAACTGTGCCCCCACTAACGAAGTACCTTGCACATGAACTGGGCTGGTGAGCATGGTGTTAAGAATCTCACGCTGCAGGGCTTTCCAGTTCGGAGTGAGGGTCTTTACACTGACGAGGGGTTTAATCCAGCGGGCTATGGACTGATGGCTGTGTAACTTTCTTTCAGATTGTGTCTGCTGTGCAGTACTGTCACCAGAGGAACATTGTCCACCGGGATCTAAAGGTGAGTCTGGAAGTGCCAGTCCAACGTCATGGCGTGCCATGAGCTGCCGTCTCACTGGGTGTTGAGTGTTCCTTTAACACCTCTCCCTTACCCAGGGCCGAGAGCGCAGTTTGGCCTTGGAACATAACGGAACATTGTTGATTTGATTTATTGTTGTCGCATGCGCCTAAGTACAGTGAAAAGTCTTGTTTGGCGAGCAGCATGGGCTAACACGGACATACACACGACGGGGCGTTCAGACAGAGCGAGCTCCACAAGGTTACAGCTGTGCAGGAGGTGCACAGTGTCAGATCGACATTACGTTTGAAATTTGAGAGGTTCAATTCAGCAGCCTGACAAACAGCGGGGAATAAGCTGTTCTTATATCTGTTGGCGTCTATGTTTATGTTGATGTCTGACAGAACAGGTTGGAACACAGCATTACCGGGGCAAGAGGGGATCTTTGATGAACCGGAGGCAGTGAGAAGTGTAGATGGAGTCCAGGGACAGGAGGCTGGATTGTGATGGGCTGGGCAAACAACTTTCTGTAGTTTCTGAGATAACGAGGTGTGGAGCTGGATGAACACAGCAGGGCAGGCAGCTTCAGAGGAGCAGGAAGGCTGATGTTTCGGGCCTAGATTTCTGAAGAAGGGTCTAGACCTGAAACGTCAGTCTTCCTGCTCCTCTGATACTGCTTGGCCCGCTGTGTTCATCCAGCTCCACACCTTGTTATCTCAGATTCTCCAGCATCTGCAGTTCCTACCATCTATTTCTGTAGTTTCTGACAGTCCTGGGAAAAGCAGTTGCTGTTCTGAGCCATAACGCACCCAGACAGAATGGTTTCAGCAGGGCATCTGTAAAAGTGGGTGAGGGTCCTCAAGGACACGTTGAATTTCCTTTGCCGCCTGACGAGGAAGAGGCGTCGTTGGGTCTTCCTCACCGTCACTTCAATGTGGGGGTGCCCCAGGACAGACTGCATTACATCCTGTGGAATGCTTCGGAGGTTTAGCTGCTGGCGTGGTGTCGAAACTGCGGCAGCCATTTTGCACACAGCAAGATCCCACAAACGCCAGCAGGATATTCACAGGGTGATCTGTTTCCAATTGACAGGTGAAATCTGGAGAGAATAATTCCACTCGTCAGTGTAGCACCCCCTCACTGCTGCCAGGGAGAACCAGCCCAGACGTGGGTATGAAGCCTCTTGGGGTGGGGTCTTGAACCCAAAGGCCTTGCGAACCCAAAGGTAGAGCGTTATCAACAAAAGCCATGCCTCTGCCCAGGGCGTGGATGCCAACAGGCCAACACCCCACTCCCTGCCCATTTGCACACTAGCTTAGCCCTTCCAAAAACAGCTCTGACATTGCTTCCCTAATCTTCTCCGTCTCTCTGTCTCTCTCTCTCTTTGTCTGTCTGTCTGTCTCTCTCTCTCCTCTATCTCTCTCCTCTATCTCTCTCTCTGTCTCTCTCTCTATCTCTCTCTCTATCGCTATCTCTATCTCTATCTCTATCTCTATCTCTATCTCTATCTGTATCTCTATCTCTCTCTATCTATCTCTCTCCCCCTCTCTCTCACGCGTGACCCCCCCACCTCCTTCCCCCATAAGACACTCCTTGAGACCTATCTCTATCTCTATCTCTATCTCTATCTCTATCTCTATCTCTATCTCTATCTCTATCTCTATCTCTATCTCTCTCTATCTCTATCTCTCTCTATCTCTCTCTCTCCCCCTCTCTCTCACGCGTGACCCCCCCACCTCCTTCCCCCATAAGACACTCCTTGAGACCTATCTCTATCTCTATCTCTATCTCTATCTCTATCTCTATCTCTCTCTATCTCTCTCTCTCCCCCTCTCTCTCACGCGTGACCCCCCCCACCTCCTTCCCCCATAAGACACTCCTTGAGACCTATCTCTATCTCTATCTCTATCTCTATCTCTCTCTATCTCTATCTCTCTCTCTCTATCTCTCTCCCCCTCTCTCTCGCGCGTGCCCCCCCCACCTCCTTCCCCCATAAGACACTCCTTGAGACCTATCTCTCCAACTGAGCACTTGGTCACCTGTCTTCAAATGCCTGTATGCAGCACAGTGCCTCGAGCTGTGAAAGCTGCTACACAAATACAAGTTGTTGTTGGTCTACTGGGTCTTTTGTTGTTGTTCTGTCATGGGATGTAGGATGTCGCTGAGAAAGCCAGCCTTTGTTGCCCATCCCTAATTGCCCTGGAACTGATGGGCTTGCTGGGTTCTTTGACAGGGCAGTTAACTCCATTGCTGTGGATCTGGAGTCACATGTAGGCCAGACCAGGTAAAGGTGGCAGGTGCCTTTTGTATTTAACCTGTTATCTTTGTGGCCAGTACTGCTGCCTCACAGCGCCAGGGACCCGGGCTCGATCCCAGGGTTTGCACGTTCTCCCCGTGTCTGCGTGGGTTCCCTCCCGGGTGCTCCGGTTCCCTCCCACAGCCCAAAAATGTGCAGGTTAGGGTGGATTGGCCACAGGAAATTGCCCGTAGTGGGCAGGGATAATAGACAATAGACAATAGGTGCTGGAGTAGGCCTTTTAGCCCTTCAAGCCAGCACCACCATTCATTATGATCATGGCTGATCGTCCACAGTCAGTATCCTGTTCCTGCCTTATCCCCATAACCCTTGATTCCACTACCTTTAAGAGCTCTATCTATCTCTTTCTTGAAAGTATCCAGAGACTTGGCCTCCACTGCCTTCTGGGGCAGACCATTCCATATATCCACCACTCTCTGGTGAAGAGGTTTTTCCTCAACTCTGTTCTAAATGGCCTACCGCTTATTTTTAAACTGTGTCCTCTGGTTCTGGACTCACCCATCAGCGGAAACATCCGTCCTGTCTCCAGAGTGTCTAATCCTTTAATAATCTTATAAGCCTCAATCAGATCCCCTCTCATCCTTCTAAACTCAAGATGTGTGGGTTAGGGTGGATTGGCCACAGGAAATTACCTATAGTGCCCAGGGATGTGCAGGTTAGGGTGGATTGGCCATGCTAAATTACCCATAGTGCCCAGGGATGTGCAGGTTAGGGTGGATTGGCCATGCTAAATTACCCATAGTGCCCAGGGATGTGCAGGTTAGGGTGGATTGGCCATGCTAAATTACCCATAGTGCCCAGGGATGTGCAAGTTAGGGTGGATTGGCCATGCTAAATTACCCATAGTGCCCAGGGATATGCAGGTTAGGGTGGATTGGCCGTGCTAAATTACCCATAGTGCCCAGGGATGAGCAGGCTAGGGTGGATCGGCCACGCTAAATTACCCATAGTGCCCAAGGATGAGCAGGTTAGGGTGGATTGGCCGTGCTAAATTACCCATAGTGCCCAGGGATGTGCAGGTTAGGGTGGATTGGCCGTGCTAAATTACCCAGAGTGCCCAGGGATGTGCAGGTTAGGGTGGATTGGCCGTGCTAAATTACCCATAGTGCCCAGGGATGTGCAGGTTAGGGTGGATTGGCCGTGCTAAATTACCCATAGTGCCCAGGGATGTGCAGGTTAGGGTGGATTGGCCATGCTAAATTACCCATAGTGCCCAGGGATGTGCAGGTTAGGGTGGATTGGCCGTGCTAAATTACCCATAGTGCCCAGGGATGTGCAGGTTAGGGTGGATTGGCCGGGCTAAATTACCCATAGTGCCCAGGGATGTGCAGGTTAGGGTGGATTGGCCGTGCTAAATTACCCATAGTGCCCAGGGATGTGCAGGTTAGGGTGGATTGGCCGTGCTAAATTACCCATAGTGCCCAGGGATGTGCAGGTTAGGGTGGATTGGCCGTGCTAAATTGCCCTGTAATGGGCAGGGATGTGCGGGCTAGGGTGGATTAGCCGTGGGGAATGCAGGGTTACAGGGTAGGGTGGAGGGAGTGGAACTGTGTGGGATGCCTTTGGACAGTTGGTGTGGACTCAGTGGGCTGAATGGCCTTTTCCCACGCTGCAAGGATTCTATATTTGTTGGATGTGGGCAATACTTACTGGGGTCAGCATGTACTACCCATCCCCAACTGCCCCTTGAGAAGGCAGTGGTGAACCTCAACGTCAACCCCTTCTAACACTACCACCCAACAATGCCCCCTTAGGGGGTCTGATTTCCCAGGATTTTGCCCCAGCGACACTGAAAGAACGGCGATGTATTTCCAAGTCGGGATGGGGGGAGTGGCTCAGAGAGGAATTTGCAGGAGGGTGGGGGTTGATCATTAGCTGAAAGTTAGTTCCTGCTGAAGCTTGGGCACAGTCGCTCTGACACTGCCCATTCGCCAAATGAAGCTTCGGCTTTGGTTTCAGAAAACGCTGCAGCACAGACCCCTCTCAGACCCAGCCGAAGGGTAAATTAGAAGGAATGCCGTTTGGGTTTGGGATTGGGATTGGGATGTTAGGCCAGTCCAGTAGTCTCTCAGCCACCCTTCTGATAGGAACACTTTTTATTCAAAAAATCCAAATTTTGTCCATGAACAGGAATGAAATTGCCCAACCTACCACAGTGCTGTTTGAACCCATGTCCCGGTATGTCCTCTTCCAATAAATTGCACTGATCCCTGTTCTGGGTTTTAAGAACAATTCCAATGGGGAAGTATTTTGGGCTGCAAACTTAGAAGTTAGAATCCCTCTTTCTATTGCTCTGTCTCTCTCTCTTGCTCTTTCTATCCCTCTCTATTCCTCTCTCATTCTTCCTATGCCCCTCTCTCTCTGTCCCTCTCTCTCTGTCCCTCTCTTTCTGTCTCTGTCTCATAGAACATAGAACAGTACAGCACAGAACAGGCCCTTCAGCCCACGATGTTGTGCCGACCATTGATCCTCATGTATGCACCCTCAAATTTCTGTGACCATATGCATGTCCAGCAGTCTCTTAAATGACCCCAATGGCCTTGCTTCCACAATTGCTGCTGGCAACGCATTCCATGCTCTCACAACTCTCTGTGTAAAGAACCCGCCTGAAACATCCCCTCTATACTTTCCTCCAACCAGCTTAAAACTATGACCCCTCGTGCTAGCCATTTCTGCCCTGGGAAATAGTCTCTGGCTATCAACTCTATCTATGCCTCTCATTATCTTGTATACCTCAATTAGGTCCCCTCTCCTCCTCCTTTTCTCCAATGAAAAGAGTCCAAGCTCAGCCAACCTCTCTTCATAAGATAAGCCCTCCAGTCCAGGCAGCATCCTAGTAAACCTCCTCTGGACCCTCTCCAAAGCATCCACAACTTTCCTATAATAGGGCAACCAGAACTGGACGCTGTATTCCAAGTGCGGTCTAACCAAAGTTTTATAGAGCTGCAACAAGATCTCACGACTCTTAAACTCAATCCCCCTGTTAATGAACGCCAAAACACCATATGCTTTCTTAACAACCCTGTCCACTTGGGTGGCCATTTTAAGGGATCTATGTATCTGCACACCAAGATCCCTCTGTTCCTCCACACTGCCAAGAATCATATCTTTGATCCTGTACTCAGCTTTCAAATTCGACCTTCCAAAATGCATCACCTCGCATTTATCCAGGTTGAACTCCATCTGCCACCTCTCAGCCCATCTCTGCATCCTGTCAATGTCCCGCTGCAGCCTACAACAGCCCTTTATACTGTCAACGACACCTCCGACCTTTGTGTCGTCTGCAAACTTGCTGATCCATCCTTCAATCCCCTGATCCAAGTCATTAATAAAAATTACAAACAGTAGAGGCCCAAGGACAGAGCCCTGTGGAACCCCACTCACCACTGACTTCCAGTCAGAATATTTTCCTTCTACTACCACTCGCTGTCTTCTGTTGGCCAGCCAATTCTGTATCCAGACAGCTAAGTTCACCTGTATCCCATTGCTCCTGACCTTCTGAATGAGCCTACCATGGGGAATCTTATCAAATGCCTTACTGAAGTCCATATACACTACATCCACAGCTTGACCCTCATCAACTTTTCTAGTCACATCCTCAAAAAACTCTAAGGTTTGTGAGGCATAACCTACCCCTCACAAAGCCGTGTTGACTGTATTTGATCAAGCCATGCTCTTCCAGATGGTCATAAATCCTATCCCTCAGAATCCTTTCTAACACCTTGCAGACGACAGACGTGAGACTTACTGGTCTGTAATTGCCGGGGATTTCTCTATTTCCTTTCTTGAAGAGAGGAATTACATTTGCCTCTCTCCAGTCCGGTACGACTCCAGTGGAGAGCGAGGATGCAAAGATCCTCACAAGTGGCGAAGCAATTGCATTTCTCGCTTCCCAAAGCAGCCGAGGACAAATCTGATCCGGGCCTGGCGACTTGTCAATCTTAATGTTTGACAAAATTTTCAGCACAGCAGCTTCCTCTATCTCTATCCATTCCAGCATGCACACCTGCTCTTCAAAGGTTTCATTCACTACAAAGTTCGTTTCTTTCGTAAAGACAGAAGCAAAAAACTCATTTAGGGCTTCCCCTACCTCCTCAGACTCCACACACAAGTTCCCTATGCTATCCCTGATCAGCCCTACTCTTCCTACTCTCTCTCTGTCTCTCTCTCTCTCTCTCTCTGTCTCTCTCTCTCTCTCTCTCTCTCTCTCTCTCTCTCTCTCTCTCTCTCTCTGTGTCTCTGTCTCTCTCTCTCTCTCTCCCCCCTCCCCCCTCCCTCACAGACGCTTTCTGACTTTCTCACTCTGTTTCTGTCCTTGTCTCTCTCTCTCTGCCTGTCTCGCTCTCTCTGTCCGTCTCTCTCATTCTTCCTATGCCTCACTTGCTCTCTCTCTCTCTCTCCCCCTCTCCCTCACACACACTGACTCTGTCATTCTGTCTCTGTCTGTCTGTCTCTCTCTCGCTGCCTGTCTCTCTCTCTCACGTCTCACTCACTCACTCTCTCTCTCTCTCACTCTCACACACACTGTGTCACATGCCTCACTCTCTCTCTCTCTCACACCATCTCACACTCTCTCTCATCCTCTCACACTGTCTATCTCGTCCGCTCCTTCAGGCGGAGAACCTCCTATTGGATGGTGACTGCAACATAAAAATCGCTGATTTCGGCTTCAGCAACGAGTTCCAGTTCGGGAACAAGTTGGACACTTTCTGTGGGAGCCCCCCGTACGCTGCGCCCGAACTCTTCCAGGGCAAGAAGTACGACGGGCCCGAGGTGGACATCTGGAGTCTTGGGGTCATCCTGTACACACTGGTCAGTGGTTCGCTGCCCTTCGATGGCCAGAATCTGAAGGTGAGACACCGGTATTCCCCCTGGGTCAGGCTGTGGGACAGTTTTCCTAACTCTCCATTCCGTTTTCAGTCCTTCCTTCCCATCGCTTTCACATTCCTGTCTTTAATCACTCCCTATCCACTGGGGCATAGGGGGAGGTGATGGCTGAGTGGTGTCGTGGCTGGATTGTTAACGTAGAGACCCCGGTAATGATCCGTGCACTCGGGTTCGAATCCCACCACAGCAGAAGAATCGGTGTTCAGTAAAACGTTTCAGTTGGATTAAGAGTCTCACGATGACTGTGAATCCATTGTCAATTATCGTTAAAACCCATCTGGTTCACTCATGCCCTTTAGGGAAGGAAACTGCCATCCTTACCTGGTCTGGGCCTACACGTGACTCCAGGCCCACACAGCAATGTGGTTGACTCTGAACTGCCCTCTGGGGCAATTAGGGATGGGCAATAAATGCTGGATTGGAGAGAGACACCCACATCCCATGAATGAATAAAATAAAGAATGAAAACGTGATGTTTTCCTTCCCCACCCCCGCACCACTCACTGCCCCCCCAAGCCCCCTCAAACACCTCTTCTCCCTACACGTGCTGCTCAATCTGCTGGATATTTCCAGTGTTCGCTCCCTCAGTTCATTGCCAACAGTCGTGCTGTCCTGGACCGATTTAAATAATCGAGTATGCATTACTGTTGGTTGATTTTGTCAACGTGTTGGGTGAAGGGATTGATTTTTGGTGGGATGTGATTTCATGTCTCCCTGGGTTAGCCATTCGAGAACATTTGGCCCATCAGAGGACTCATGACTGACCCAGGCTTTGGCTTTAGCTCTGGTTTTCCTGAGATATTCCACCCCCACCCCACTCCTGTTTGTCATCGACATGCAATGCACTGGGCCTTGTTGGCTAGTTACAGGCTACAGCGAGATGACGGTCAATGTTAGGGCCTTCCATGTTAGGGCCTGTCAGCAGGCTGCTGTGTCGGGGTGGAGGGGGCATGCCGGTGTGAGGGTGAGATTGCAGCGCCTGGGGTCGGGGGGAGGACTCGCTCTTCCGAGGGGAATGTGAGCCCAGGTTGGGGGAGGAGGGGAGGGGTCGCAGTGCCCAGAGTGATGGGGGAGGGGTCACTGTGCCCTGGACGATGGGGGGATGGGTCACTGTGCCCAGGATGGGGGGAGGGGTCACTGTGCCCTGGACGATGGGGGGATGGGTCACTGTGCCCAGGATAGGGGGAGGGGTCACAGTGCCCTGGACGATGGGGGGATGGGTCACTGTGCCCAGGATGGGGGGAGGGGTCACTGTGCCCTGGACGATGGGGGGATGGGTCACTGTGCCCAGGATAGGGGGAGGGGTCACTGTGCCCAGGACGATGGGGGGATGGGTCACTGTGCCCAGGATGGGGGGAGGGGTCACTGTGCCCTGGACGATGGGGGGATGGGTCACTGTGCCCAGGACGATGGGGGGATGGGTCACTGTGCCCAGGTTGGGGGGGAGGAGTCACTGTGCCTGGTGTTGGGGGGCTGGGGTGGGGGTCACTGGGGGAGGGGTGGCGGTGTACACTTAGAGGGAGGGGTTACTGTTCCCTCTATGGGGATAGCGGCCCCAGTGCCTGGGGTGTTTGGAGGCGGTCGCTGTGTCCGTGGTTGGGGTTGGGGGGTGGTTGGTCGTAGAGCTCCCTGTGAGGGTAAGGTTAGCTGTGCCAGGGGCAGGTGAGGGTTGAGGTCACTGTGCCCTGGGTGAAGGGTCACTGTGCACGGGACGGGAGGGGGGGCGGTCTCTGTGACATTGTCACATTGACTTTGAAACTCTCCTCTTTTCCAACTCTTCCATTATCTTCCCTTCCCCCACCCCCGTCTCTCTGCACTCTCCTCTAACCCCACCACCCTCCCCGCTAACCGCACCACCCTCTGAGATCTCTATGTTCACCTCTGGGTCACCTGCCCTCCTGTGTATCTGCCCTCGCTCTGCTATTGGAAGCCATGCCTGCAGATCCTGGGCCCCAAGTTCTGGAATTCCTTCCCCGAAAAACCTCCCCACTTCACTTTCTCCCTAAAAAAGAGGCCACGCTCGTTGAAAACTCTTTGGGTCGAGTACTTGGCCAAGGCGAGGCATGGTGCAGATTGTGTACCTATAACGTCCTGGCCTATCCAACCCAGTGGCATCTCCTGAGTGTGTGAGAAATGTTGTTGTATCTGCAGGAGCTGAGGGAACGAGTCTTGAGGGGGAAATACCGTGTGCCCTTTTACATGTCGACAGACTGTGAAAACATCCTGAAACGCTTCCTGGTCCTCAACCCAGCCAAGCGAGGAACTCTGGAGGTAAGCTTGCTTTAGTCGGAGGAGATCCTTGTCAACAATGAAGTTGCTGGAAAAGCTCAGCAGGTCTGGCAGTGTCTGTGACAAAAAAGCGAGTTAACATTTCAGGTCTGGTGACCAGTCCACAGAACCGGTGGTGGCTGGGAAAACGTCGGTTTATCAAGATCCTTGTCAAACTCAGTAAACAGTGTTTGTTTTTCTTCGCTCGTGGGATGTGGGCATCGCTGGCTGGTCTCAGCATTTATCGCCTGCCCCTAGTTGCCCCTTGAGAAGCTGGGAGGGGACGTGGTGGGGTGTGATGGCGTGAGGAGGTGTAATCGTGTTGTTTTTCATTGCTTTAAAGGCAGTATACCAATGCAGAGACAGTAGGAACTGCTGATGCTGGAGAATCTGAGATAACAAGGTGTGGAGCTGGATGAACGCAGCAGGCCAAGCAACATCAGAGGAGCAGGAAGCCTGATGTTTTGGGTCTAGACCCTTCTCCAGAAAAGGATCTTTATTTTCTGAAGAAGGGTCCACACCCTAAATGTCAACTTTCCTGCTCCTCTGATGCTGCTTGGCCTGCTGCGTTCATCCAGCTCCACACCTTGCTATCTCAGTATACCAATGCAGTTTGTGGTTGGCCATCAGTCAGCTAATGCATTTTGGGTCAATGTCAATGGGTCGATATTAACTCAACATCGTCTGCCTACAGCAAATCATGAAGGACAAGTGGATAAATGTTGGGTGTGACGGTGAGGAACTTCGACCTTACGTGGAACCAGAGCAGGACCTGGGGGACAACAAACGCATAGGTGAGGTCGTAAACACGTTCGCTGTCGGCCATCTTTCTCACCCTCATGGTTAAACCCTTCAATTTGATGATTAGCTAACTCATGTTGGTGGCCAACATCTCCAATCCTCTCCAGGGTTGAAGGGAAGGAGGTCCTCGTACCCACAGGCAGCACAGGACCCTCCCAGGTGGGCAGATGGGTACTTGAGGGGGCAGTACTCAATGGCCAAACCAATCCGAGGTTTCTGTTCATCTACTCCTGGAGATTGCGGCCTGGCTGGCCAGACTTATTGCCTGTCCTATTGAGAAGCCTCAATGTCAACCTCCCTCCCACTAACAGTGCCAATGGGGAGGGAATTCCAGGATCTTGACCCAGCGATACTGAAGGAACAGCGATATATTTCCAAGTCGGGACGGTGAGGGGCTCGGAAGGGAACTCTCAGGGGCTGCCCCTTGTCCTTCTGGATGGTAGTTTAGGGAGGGAATCCCTGAGCTTGGGGCCCAGGCAGCTGAAGGAACGGCCTCCTATATTTAAGATCAGCAGTTGCTCATGGGGCTAAAATTGGAGGAGCAGAGAGACCTTGGAGCAGGGGACTTGGAGTGCCAGCCCATAGCTCCCTGAAAGTGGCAACATGGGTGGCTAGGGTGGTTTTAAAAAAAGACATATGGCATGCTTGGTCCATTGGTTGGGGGCGTTGAGTATAAAAGTTGACAAGGGTCTCAGGGAGAAAGCGGGAGAATGGGGCTGAGGAGCTTATCAGCCATGATTGAATGGCGGAGCAGACTCAATGGTCCGAATGGCCTCATTTCTGCTCCTATGTCTTAAGTCATTTTGTAGCAACCGTTGAATCCTGAAGTTGGACTCCAACTTGAATCCTTGCTCTCAGAGGCGGGGACACTGCCACAAGACGGCCACTGAGGCCAATCAATTAGAATCCGTTGACAGGTTGGACTGGACAAGCCCGAGAGAGGAAAAAGCAACAGAAGGGCATGCTAAGAGGGCTAAGAGGGAGGCCGCGTGGACCTTCCCCAAAATGGCTTGAGCTCTGCTCTCTAAATTCGATGTGAAAGCTTGGGATCGAGGTCTGACGGAATGTCTTTGCACAGATCCTGCCTCGTATTACAAATAAAACCGGCGACAAGAGATAGGCCCGAAGCCTAAAACTGGATCTGTTCTGTCATTGGTTGGCGGAGGATAGGAGCACGTGGATTAACGACAGGAGAGTTGGGGGTGGAGGTGGGATGTGGACGCAAGGTTATTGATGAAATCTCCTGGACCGTGCTCAGGTGAAGTTAACAACCAGGGTGTGCCCCAGGGACGTGCCGTGCCTTTCTAACTCTTCCCGTTTGTTCCTGTAGAAGTGATGATCGGAATGGGATACACGAGGGAAGAGATCAAAGAGGCTCTGACGAGGCACGTGTACAACGATGTCACTGGTACTTACCTCCTGTTAGGCAGGAACAAGAGTGAGGTAAGGACAAAAAGTCGGAACGCTGCTTAACGCTGCCGTGGGGAGGTGGGGGCTGGGTTGGAGGGGGTCGCGATCCTCTCACACCCTTCGGCATTCGATTCCAGCCTAGACGAGCGTTAATTTGGGGCCAGGACATCAGCATGGAAACAGTAAATCGAGACGGTGTGAAGAGTGAGGTGCAGATAAACAGTCAGCAAATCCACGGTCAGAATCTCACCTCAGGGCGATACATGACATGGACCGGACCAGGCACCCACCAACCCCCTCAAAATATTTTAAGGGGGTAGTCTAGACCCTAATATTTTCCTACTTTAAAGGCAAACGTAAAATGTCTGTTCGATTAACTCGATGTTAAGCAAAACAAAAGTTATTTAAATACCGTAGAAAGTGGAATTTAGAATAACAACTTCATTGGAAAACTTTACCAAATAATAGATGTGGTACCTATGGCTAATTAACTGTTCCAATGTTGTGACACTCCGTAAACACACCCCTTGCCATAAAGGAAAATTCAGGCACAGATCCTCACATGCAGTTCTCCAATCCAGGAGGAAAAAGCATCAAGAGAGAATTCAGGGAGAGAAGCAGCTAGGAGACATTCACTGAAGCTCCAACTCTGTTCAGATGCTCCTGAAATCCTGCGAAATAGCAAGAACTGCAGATGCTGGAGTCAGGGATAACAAAGCCTGGAGCTGGAGGACACTTTGTTATCCCAGAGATCCTGATCTGAGAGAGCTGGCCACACCCATTCAGGCTGTTAAACAGAAACCCAAGGCCTCCCAAGATGTTTAGATTACCCCAGACGAACAGCTCAGCACCTCTGCTCACTCCAAGACAAAACGGGAGAAAAATAACGTGTTAAAAGCTACAGGATTGTCATGTGCATGACTTGACTGCGAGCACCTTTTGAGCTCAAAGCATTGCGACAATATAAAAGGTGGAAAACACTTATTGCCCATCCCACCCCCTCTTCCAGGGCAACTAGGAAAGGGCAACAGATGTTGGCCTAGCTAGTGACACCATCAACAAATTGGTTATGTCTGATCGCTGCTGGGAGATCCATCAAGGTGTCCCTCCTTTAGGATCCAGTGATCCATGGGTCTGGGGTCATTGGTTGGCCAGACCAGTTACAAAATACATAACAGACCCTCTCCCTGGTGATCAAATTGGGTCCCCCCCTGCCCCCCCAACAATCCGGAAGCTTCTCTCTTGTAAGCTGTCAAACAGCCTGATCTTCAGGGCTCCCAATTTATCAATGTAACTGCGTGGTGCACTTTGAACCCGTGACCTCTGGCCTTCCTGAGATCCCTTCCCTAAGCAACCATGAGGGTATTCCTCTTTTTGAGTTGGCGGTGGCCCTCGAGGGGTCGTTTTTTGGAACTAATTGCCGGGGTCGCCCCATGGGGAGGCATTCTGAGGAGAATTCACCGCCCTCCCCCACCCCCTTGCTATTTGTGGGAGAGTGATCCAAGATGGCCACCCGCTCATGGGAACCTTGGACTGTCATTCTGCCTCTTTTTCTCCCCCCAACCCAGATGGATGGCAGTGACTCCCATTCAGGCAGCAGCCTCTCGTTGGCCAAGGTGCGGCCTAGCAATGAGCTGAACACCAGCACTGTGAGCCAGACCTCGACGCACAGCAGGAGCCAACGCAGTTCGTCCACCTATCACCGGCAGCGCCGACACAGCGACTTCAGTGAGTACCGCGCCATTGGCAACGGTTCCCGCCGAGCGACTGCCGGAGCGAAACCGCTGCCCACTCACCCCCGCCCCCCACAAACCAAAACTCTTCTTCAAACTTCATTCAGATAGAACCTTCAATGTACGGGCATCCCCCAGGTGCCTTCCCGCCTCTCAGAGGCAGGGCAGTGGGATGGAGGGGGTAGGCTGTTTTCCCCATCGCCATGGGAAACGGAATGGGATCGCCTTTGAGGCCGGGCGGTGTCAGAGGATATGGCTGTTCAGGATGTGAAGCAAAAGGCCTGCATTTCTGTAGCACCTCTTGGGGCCGCAGCTTGTGGCGGCCAATGATAACACTCTTTGAAGTTCCCACTCCCTCCGTCACAGCAGCCAATCGGCTCGTAGGAAGCTCTTTGATAGAGGAGGGTGTCGTTGATGGCCAGTTCATCCGTGTTTATTATGGAAAAATGAGAGCCCTCTCACTCACTTTCCCTCCTTCCAAGATCGGGGGGGGGGGGGGGGTGTGGGGTGTACTGAGTCTCAGCTTTCGCATCTGTTTCGGATCTTCTGACTGTGCGGTGCCCTCTCAGTACCGCGCTGGGGAATGTTAGTGGGGTTTTCTGTCACCCTCGGAGTTCCTGGTGTGTGGTTTGTTCACAAGGCACAAGTCAGGAGTGTGATGGGATACTCCCCACTTGCCCTGGATGGGGGCAGCTCCAACAACACTCAAGAAGCTCAACACCTTCCAGGACAAAGCAGCCCACACTTGATTGGTACCACATCCACAAACATCCCACTCCCTCTGCCACCGATGCTCAGTCGCAGCAGTGTGTACCATCTACAAGGTGCCCTGCAGAAATTCGCCAAAGATCCTCAGGCAGCACCTTCCAAACCCATGATCACTTCTATCCAGACGGACAAGGGCAGCAGATACACAGGAACACCACTCCACTGCACGTTCCCATCCGAGCCCCTCACCATCCTGACTTGGAAATATATCGCCGTTCCTTCCCTGTCGCTGGGTCAGAATCCCAGAATCCCTCCCTAAGGAGACATTGTGGGTCAACCCACAGCACATGGACTGCAGCGGTTCAAGGAGGCAGCTCACCCCCACCTTCTCAAGGGGGCAACTAGGGACGGGG
>NC_081392.1:13698841-13766341 GCF_030684315.1 Stegostoma tigrinum
TTAGCAGCACTGTTGAGTCATCTCATTAGAGATGCCGAACATGCAGATGGAGTGATGGCAGCCCCCTCACAATCTCAGACTCTCATCAAAAGGATTCTGTTCCACTGAGCGATGTCGACAGGGCGCTTCGATACAAACTGCGATGCCGTTTAGCCAGTAGCGACTCAAGTGCCAGCGCATCTGAGGCCGCTCTCCTCCACCCAACAAGCAGATTGGTTGAGATGTAGAACGTTCTGAGGAATGTAGACAGGAAGAAACATTTCCCCTTTTGACCGATCACTGAGAGTTGCTGGGGTGGGTGGGGCGGTGGGAGCGTGACATTTGACAGGAGTAGATGTGAAGGAAAAATATTTTCACCCCAGGGTGGGTACGACTCTGGACCTCACTGCCTGCAAGGGTGGTGGAGGTCCAGCCACAGAATCCCTGCAGTGCGGAGGAAGGCCTTTTGATCCATCCACTGACCCTCCGAAGAGCACCCTGACATAGACCCACTCCCCGACCCTATCCCTGTTCACCGTGCATTTCCTGTGGAGCCCCCTCAAATCATTTAGATATGCACTTCCCAAGGCTGTGGTGCTGGGAAATGGGATGAGAATCGCAAAGCGGTTGCTTTTGACTCGATGGGCTGAAGGGTCATGGTAGATCTCTCTGAGACAAGGGAATTAATTAAAAGAGGGGAGTGAGCCTGTGGAATTCTGACTTAGAAACCAAGTCACTGAGTATGTACAAGAAATAAATCACAGCCGCAGTGTTCAGGGGTGTGTGTGTGTTATAGGGGGATGTGTCTGGGTGGGATGTTTCAAGGGGCGGTGTGGACCTGTTGGGCCAAAGGGCCTGTTTCCACACTGTAGGGAATCTAATCTAATCTAATCTAAAATCAATACATTTTTAAATTGTAAAGGCATCAAGAGGCTTGTGGGGTGAAGGCGGGAATATGACGGTGAGATAGAGGATCAGCCCTACTCTTATTGAATGGTGGTAGCAGGCTCGAAGGGCCAAGTGGCCTACTCCTAGTCTCTGAGTCTCTGCAGGTTTCTGTAGCCCATCCCTGCCCTCCTTCAGGCTCCTGCATGGTCAGCAGCTGTACATCTCCCTTCATACTATCCCAAATGGGAATACCTGCCACCCAGTGGGCAGTTCCAGCTGAGGATTGGTGGGACAGAACCTCCAATAGAAGCCGTTCTCTGTCTTCGCAGACCACCCACGCTCGCCTCCCCAGCTCGTCCACCCACACCCCCTAACCCCACTGCTCCTTTAACCACATTTAATCTCCTACAGCTCTGTTAAAGCCACTAGTTATAGTCATGGAGTCCTACAGCATGGAAGCAGACCCTTCGGTCCATCTTGTCTATGCTGACCAGGTGTCCCAATCTGACCTAGTGCCGTTTGCCAGCATTTGGCCCATGTCTCTCTCGGTTTTTCCTTCCGATGTTAATCACCTCTGCACCAAATTTAAATGACAAATCTTTGTTGCTTTGTACATCCTTTGCTTGCTGTGATCAGCCTGTACCACTCCTAAACAAAGCTTTTCACTGTACTCCAGTACATGCGACTGTAAAATCAAAATCAAACTGAAAGAACCGCGGATGAAACAGAAATTGCTGGAAAAGCTCAGAGTTAACGTTTCGGGTCGAGTGACCCTTCCTCAGAACTGAAACGTTAACTCAGATTTCTCTCCACAGCCGCTGCCAGACGTGCCGAGCTTTTCCGGCAATTTCTGTTTTTCTTTTCATGTTAAGTTTGATCTCTCATTTGTCTGCCCGTTCTACTAGGCTATCGCCTTCTTTGAAGTTTTAAAACACTCTCCTCACCCTTGACATAGAACGGTACAGCACAGAACAGGCCCTTCAGCCCACAATGTTGTGCAAGTTCTTCCAAATTTAACATTTTCTGTAAATTTTGAAATTATGCCTTGTACCCCATTGTCTGACTTAAAAATAAACAGATAATCCTTAAAGACTGGGATGGCACGGTGGCTCAGTGGTTAACACTGCTGCCTCATGGCACCAGGGACCCGGGTTCGATCCCACCCTCGGGCAACTGTCTGTGGGAGTTTGCGATTTCCCCCTGACTCTGCATAGATTTCCTCCTGTAGTCCAAAGATGTGCAGGTTAGGGTGGGTTGGCCGTGCTAAATTACCCATAGTGCCCAGGGATGTGATGGTTAGGGTGGATTGGCCGTGCTAAATTACCCATAGGGTCCAGGGATGTGCTGTTTAGGGTGGATTGGCTGTGCTAAATTACCCATAGTGCCCAGGGATGTGCAGGTTGTGGTGGATTGGCCGTGCTAAATTACCCATAGTGCCCAGGGATGTGCTGGTTAGGGTGGATTGGCCGTGCTAAATTACCCATAGTGCCCAGGGATGTGTAGATTATGTCAATTGTCCATGGGAAATGCAGGGTTCAAGGGATAGAGTCTAGGTGGGATGCTCTTTGTAGGATCAGTGTAGACTCGATGGACTAAATGGCCTGCTTCCACACTGTAGGGATTCTGTGATTCTAACATTGATCTCCAATAGGACATCACATAAATCTTGTTCCTGTCCAAAACAGTTCTTCTGGCTGAAGGGATTAAAGCAGTGGTGGGGGAGGGTGGGGTGGAGAAAGTGGGAGCAGGAGACTGACTTGGATGGTCAGCCATGCTCGAAGGGCCAAATGGTCTACCCCTGCAATTTTCCATGACCCATGTATTGGCCACCTAAGGACTCCAGAGAGAGGGGGAGGGAGAGAGAGACATTAGGAATTTGAGTTTGGTGCTTTCCTTTTTGACAAACCAGCCTCCCATCCGCTGACTAAATCTACACTTCCCACTGCTTCCTGAAAGCAGCCAACATTGTCACAGACCCCTGCCACCCCAGTTATACCTTGTTTCCACCCCTTTCCGTTGGGCAGAAGATACAAAAGCTTAAACACACGCCTCAGCAGATTGAAGAACAGCTTCTTCCCCGCTGTTATCGGGCTTTTGAATGAATCTCCCTAATTTCAAAAGTAATACTGCTCTCGCTTTTGTGCGCCTTCTCTGCAATTGTAACTGTGTACTCCGTGCTCTGTGTAAACCCCTATACTCCTCATGTCCTTGTATGTTCTGATCTGCAGTGCAAAACAAAACTTTTCACTGCACTCGGGTGCGTGTGACAATAATGAATCAAATCAAATCAAATCTCCCTCAAGCAGCCACCTCATAAGGGCGTGGCAGCAATCCAGAGTCCCAGGCTAAATTTCTGGTGAGCTGGGTTCAAATCCTACCAACGGCAGATGGTGAAACTTGAATCCAGTCCAGGGAAAAAAAAAATAAAATTTGGAATTAGGCCTGATTGTCATAAAATCCCAACTGGGCTGTGAAGGGGGAATGTCTGGATTCTGTAAGGTGAGCCATCCATCATTCTGTGAATCCCGTCAGCTCTGTGAAGGGATGAGGCCCTTCAAGTCTGTTGAGGAAAGCCCGTTTGTGGGTATTTTCTGATCAGCTCGTTAAGACACACTCTCTGGAGTAGGTGGGACTTGAACCAGGGCCTCCTGGCTCAGAGATGGGGACGTTATCACCACACCACAGTGGTCAGTTTGTGTTCAAGCTCTAATTGCCTCACCTAACTGTTAGTCTCAAACAAATCATCTCTAATTAATGTTTCTTGTACTTGCTCAATAGAAGTTGCATTTTATTTTTTCTGGACAATAGATGTGCACCTTGCTGTGCACATTATAATCTTAACATTATTCCCAAATATTTCCTGGAAATTCTACATCGAGATCCTGTCACACCTTGTGGTTCAGCAAATGCGGTGCATTTGGAGGGGGAGCTCTCTCATGAAACTATGATCAGTTGTGGTAAAAATCCAACAGGTTCCCTGATGTCCCGCTGCGAAGGCAATCTGCCATCCTTACCCGCTCCGGCCTACACGTAACTCCAGTCCTGTGGCAACGTGGATGACTTTTAAATGGCCTGACGAGACGCTTGGCTGAGGATCACGAGGGGGGAGCAACTGAGCTGTGAATGAATTTTAAAATATCTTTCTGTCTTGCCTTCAGCTCACATTGTTGTGCGCCCTCCATCTATCCGTCTCCGCCAGCAAATGATCTTGGGAATTTTTACCCCCCTTCAGTCGCTGCACCTTTTGGTTTGTGGAATTTTCACTGCTGTTGGACCAGAGACTGGCATCTAAAGCTGCCCTTTCCACCCAAGCTCTCGCGTTCTGTTGCTCGGCTTTGGCACCGACAATGTAAAAGCCAAGTCAACATTTTTTGACCCTGAAGGAGTCACGCTGCCCAACTGGGTTGTAGTTCTGGCCTCCAGCCAACAGGGGAGGGGGTGGTGCAGTGTTGCAGATCGTTCCTAGAACATAGAACAATACAGCGCAGAACAGGCCCTTCGGCCCTCGATGTTGTGCCGACCTGTAAGCCAATCTAAGCCCCTCCCCCTACTCTATTCCATGATTATCCATATGCCCATATGCTTACCCAAGGACTGTTTAAATCCCCCTAATGTGGCTGAGTTAACTACATTGGCAGGCGGGGCGTTCCACTCCCTTACCACTCTCTGAGTAAAGAACCTGCCTCTGACATCTGTCTTAAATCTATTACCCCTCAATTTGTAGCTATGCCCCCTTGTACAAGCTGAAGTCATCATCCTCGGAAAAAGACTCTCACTGCCCACCCTATCTAATCCTCTGATCATCTTGTATGTCTCTATTAAATCCCCTCTTAGCCTCCTTCTCTCCATTGAGAGCAGACCCAAGTCCCTCAGCCTTTCTTCATAGGGCCTGTGCTCCAGACCAGACAACATCCTGGTAAATCTCCTCTGCATCTTTTCCAATGCTTCCACATCCCTCCTGTAATGGGGCGACCAGAACTGCATGCAATATTCCAAATGAGGCCGCACTAGCGTTTTGTACAATTGCAGCATGAACTTTCATGCCACTTTCGTTCACCGATCTAATTTTTGGCGGTGGATAATTTTTGTTTGTTTGCCGAGAGCTTAAAACCTGGCATTTGGTGTTTCTTGATTACCCCCATTCCCCCATTCCAATGCCTGTCTCTTTTTCTCCCACCCCGCCGAAAATCCCTGACCAATCAGAAGGAGCCCCAGCCCGGGTTGCCGCTCCAGATCGACATTCCCAGAGATGATACCATGTGACTCACAACCCTGCCCACGGCCATTGGTCAGCCAACATGCCCATCCTCATGACTCACTGCCCTCCTGCACCAATCAGAAAGGAGGAAAGCCCACTGCCCCCTTTGCTAATGCTTAACTGTCAGTCAAACAGGGTCCTGCTGTTTTCAATGTGTTTATTGTTAAATCTGGTGAAGAGAGACAGAGCTCAAGCAAATAAAACAAAGCAAACAACTGGAACTCTAATAACGATTGAAAAAGTGCTGGAGAAACCCAGTAGGGCCTGGCAGCATCAATGGAGAGAAAGCAGAGACCAGTCGAACTCTTCTTCTGAACTTGAGACAAAACCTTAATTTTGTTTAATGCCCCTTGCAATTTTCTCCAGGGTTATATCCATTTTGGTAGGAATAACAGCAAAGTGGACTATTGTATAAACGGTGAAAAAATTGCAGCATGCTGCTGTGCAGAGGGACCTGGGTGTCCTTCTGCATGAATCACTAAATGTTGGTTTGTAGGTCCAACAGATAAAGTAAGAAGGAAAATGGGATATACTGCTTCATTGCTAGAAGGATGGAGTTTAAAAACAGGGAGGTATTGCGGCAGGTGTGCAGGGTACTGGGGAGGTCACACCTGGAGTATTGTGTGCAGTTTTGATCTCCTTACTTGAGAAAGGATGGACTGGCACTGGACGGGGTGCAGAGGAGATTCATTTGGTTGATACCAGAGTTGAGAGGGTTTCCTGATGAGACAGTACTCATTGGAATTTAGAAGAATGAGCAGAGATCTTATAGAGACATACAAAATAATGAAGGGAATAGATAAGGTAGAAGCCAGGAGGCTGTCCTACTTGCAGGTGAAACTAGGAGACATCGCCTCAAAATAAGGGACGGCAGGTTTAGGCCTGAGCTGAGGAGGAACTTCTTCACCCAAAGGGTTGTGAATCTGTGGAATTCCCTGTCCAGGGAAGCGGTTGAGGCTTCCTCGTTGAATGTTTTTAAGATGGATTTTTGAACAGTGTAGGAATTAAGGGTTGTGGTGAGCGGGTGGGGAAGTGGAGCTGAGGCCATGAAAAGATCAGCATGATCTTACAGAGTGGTAGAGCAGGCTTGAGGGGCCCAGATGGGGCCTACTCCTGTTTCTTAGCTTCATGTGGGCGGGAGTTTGCTCGATATTGAGCTTCCGTTTCTCTGGTCTCCAGGCCCTTCCTGGACCCTTGGCAATCTCAGCTCTCCACTCCTCCATCCGAGTCTGGATCTCAGACCACTCAACCCCCACTGAAACTGAGGGTGTGAAAGACGAGGGAGCTTACTCCTGGATGTATCACCTCCAAAACGCCTCACTCGGTCGATCAGCCTTCATGATGCTTCCAGCAGTTGTCACCTGTGACTTGAGTGCATGTGGCAAACGACAAGAAGAGAAAAACACAATGTTTTCATTATTGTCCAGACTCTCTTCCTCCTGGGGTTTATTCATTCCCGGAGGCTACTCCAGTTCATCATAGAGAGAGGTTCCTTTCGGTTTTCACCAACCCTTCTTCGCAATCCTTTTTTAGTCAGTGATAAGCCAGTGATTGGAATCCAAATGAGACACACCGTTCACTAGAACCTGAGAGGCTAGAGGCCAAATGCCAAGGGATAGCAAACTTAGAAAGATGGCCCAGGCCAGTCATTGAACTGTGTGGTCTCTCAGGCCAAGCTTAGTGACCAGGAGGTGTCCTGGTGTGGGGAAAGTTGAGGACAGCGATTCCTTGACCGGGATAAGTAACATTCTCCATTTGGTTCTGCAGAACAATATTCCAGCCAGTGCCATGAGCAGGAGGAACACGTACGTTTGCACTGACAGGACTCCCAACGACAGGCAGTCGCTCCTTCAGAATGGGAAGGAGAACAGGTAAATGCTTTGAAACTCTCTCCCCTCTTTGGGGCAGTATCACGGGGCCCTGGCACAATGTCAGACAGCAGTAATTTTGTCAACGCTGCAGGATGACCAACGCACAAAATGCAAAATGTAAATCACCCTTCAGCTCAGTGGCTGCAGAATTCAACAGCTTGTCGCTTACTGAATAAACACTGACCACGTACAGAGTGAGTGACCCTTACCCTGCTGAATAAACACTGACCCTGTACAGTTACACAGTGAGTGACCCTTACCCTGCTGAATAAACACTGACCCTGTACAGTTACACAGTGAGTGATCCTTACCCTGCTGAATAAACACTGACCCTGTACAGTTACACAGTGAGTGACCCTTACCCTGCTGAATAAACACTGTACCCTGTACAGTTACACAGTGAGTGACCCTTACCCTGCTGAATAAACACTGACCCTGTACAGTTACACAGTGAGTGACCCTTACCCTGCTGAATAAACTCTGACCCTGTACAGTTACACAGTGAGTGACCCTCACCCTGCTGAATAAACACTGACTCTGTACAGTTACACAGTGAGTGACCCTTACCCTGCTGAATAAACACTGACTCTGTACAGTTACACAGTGAGTGACCCTTACCCTGCTGAATATACACTGACCCTGTACAGTTACACAGTGAGTGACCCTTACCCTGCTGAATAAACACTGACCCTGCACAGTTACACAGTGAGTGACCCTCACCCTGCTGAAAAAACACTGACCATGTACAGTTACACAGTGAGTGACCCTCACCCTGCTGAATAAACACTGTACCCTGTACAGTTACACAGTGAGTGACCCTTACCCTGCTGAATAAACACTGTACCCTGTACAGTTACACAGTGAGTGACCCTCACCCTGCTGAATAAACTCTGACCCTGTACAGTTACACAGTGAGTGAACCTTACCCTGCTGAATAAACACTGACCCTGTACAGTTACACAGTGAGTGACCCTTACCCTGTTGAATAAACACTGATCCTGTACAGTTACACAGTGAGTGACCCTCACCCTGCTGAATAAACACTGTACCCTGTACAGTTACACAGTGAGTGACCCTTACCCTGCTGAATAAACACTGACCCTGTACAGTTACACAGTGAGTGACCCTCACCCTGCTGAATAAACACTGACCCTGTACAGTTACACAGTGAGTGACCCTCACCCTGTTGAATAAACACTGTACCCTGTACAGTTACACAGTGAGTGACCCTTACCCTGCTGAATAAACACTGACCCTGTACAGTTACACAGTGAGTGACCCTTACCCTGCTGAATAAACACTGACCCTGTACAGTTACACAGTGAGTGACCCTCACCCTGCTGAATAATCCCTGTACCCTGTACAGTTACACAGTGAGTGACCCTTACCCTGCTGAATAAACACTGTACCCTGTACAGTTACACAGTGAGTGACCCTTACCCTGCTGAATAAACACTGACCCTGTACAGTTACACAGTGAGTGACCCTCACCCTGCTGAATAAACACTGACCCTGTACAGTTACACAGTGAGTGACCCTTACCCTGCTGAATAAACACTGACCCTGTACAGTTACACAGTGAGTGACCCTTACCCTGCTGAATAAACACTGACCCTGTACAGTTACACAGTGAGTGACCCTTACCCTGAATAAACACTGTACCCTGTACAGTTACACAGTGAGTGACCCTCACCCTGCTGAATAATCCCTGTACCCTGTACAGTTACACAGCGAGTGACCCTTACCCTGCTGAATAAACACTGACCCTGTACAGTTACACAGTGAGTGACCCTTACCCTGCTGAATAAACACTGTACCCTGTACAGTTACACAGTGAGTGACCCTTACCCTGCTGAATAATCCCTGTACCCTGTACAGTTACACAGTGAGTGAGCCTTACCCTGCTGAATAAACACTGACCCTGTACAGTTACACAGTGAGTGACCCTTACCCTGCTGAATAAACACTGTACCCTGTACAGTTACACAGTGAGTGACCCTTACCCTGCTGAATAAACACTGACCCTGTACAGTTACACAGTGAGTGACCCTCACCCTGCTGAATAAACACTGACACTGTACAGTTACACAGTGAGTGACCCTCACCCTGAATAAACACTGTACACTGTACAGTTACACAGTGAGTGACCCTTACCCTGCTGAATAAACACTGACCCTGTACAGTTACACAGTGAGTGACCCTCACCCTGCTGAATAAACATTGACCCTGTACAGTTACACAGTGAGTGACCCTTACCCTGCTGAATAAACACTGACTCTGTACAGTTACACAGTGAGTGACCCTTACCCTGAATAAACCCTGACCCTGTACAGTTACACAGTGAGTGACCCTTACCCTGCTGAATAAACACTGACCCTGTACAGTTACACAGTGAGTGACCCTCACCCTGCTGAATAAACACTGTACCCTGTACAGTTACACAGTGAGTGACCCTTACCCTGCTGAATAAACACTGACCCTGTACAGTTACACAGTGAGTGACCCTCACCCTGCTGAATAAACACTGTACCCTGTACAGTTACACAGTGAGTGACCCTTACCCTGCTGAATAAACACTGACCCTGTACAGTTACACAGTGAGTGACCCTTACACTGCTGAATAAACACTGACCCTGTACAGTTACACAGTGAGTGACCCTCACCCTGCTGAATAAACACTGTACCCTGTACAGTTACACAGTGAGTGACCCTTACCCTGCTGAATAAACACTGACCCTGTACAGTTACACAGTGAGTGACCCTCACCCTGCTGAATAAACACTGACCCTGTACAGTTACACAGTGAGTGACCCTCACCCTGCTGAATAAACACTGTACCCTGTACAGTTACACAGCGAGTGACCCTTACCCTGAATAAACACTGACCCTGAACAGTTACACAGTGAGTGACCCTTACCCTGCTGAATAAACACTGACTCTGTACAGTTACACAGTGAGTGACCCTTACCCTGCTGAATATACACTGACCCTGTACAGTTACACAGTGAGTGACCCTTACCCTGCTGAATAAACACTGTACCCTGTACAGTTACACAGTGAGTGTCCCTTACCCTGAATAAACACTGACCCTGTACAGTTACACAGTGAGTGACCCTTACCCTGCTGAATAAACACTGTACCCTGTACAGTTACACAGCGAGTGACCCTTACCCTGCTGAATAATCCCTGTACCCTGTACAGTTACACAGTGAGTGACCCTTACCCTGCTGAATAAACACTGTACCCTGTACAGTTACACAGTGAGTGACCCTTACCCTGCTGAATAAAGACTGTACCCTGTACAGTTACACAGTGAGTGACCCTTACCCTGCTGAATAAACACTGTACCCTGTACAGTTACACAGTGAGTGACCCATACCCTGCTGAATAATCACTGTACCCTGTACAGTTACACAGTGAGTGATCCTTACCCTGCTGAATAAACACTGTACCCTGTACAGTTACACAGTGAGTGACCCTTACCCTGCTGAATAAACTCTGACCCTGTACAGTTACACAGTGAGTGACCCTCACCCTGCTGAATAAACACTGTACCCTGTACAGTTACACAGTGAGTGACCCTTACCCTGCTGAATAAAGACTGTACCCTGTACAGTTACACAGTGAGTGACCCTTACCCTGCTGAATAAACACTGTACCCTGTACAGTTACACAGTGAGTTACCCTTACCCTGCTGAATAATCACTGTACCCTGTACAGTTACACAGTGAGTGACCCATACCCTGCTGAATAATCACTGTACCCTGTACAGTTACACAGTGAGTGACCCTTACCCTGCTGAATAAACACTGTACCCTGTACAGTTACACAGTGAGTGACCCTTACCCTGCTGAATAATCCCTGTACCCTGTACAGTTACACAGTGAGTGACCCTTACCCTGCTGAATAAACACTGACCCTGTACAGTTACACAGTGAGTGACCCTTACCCTGCTGAATAAACACTGTACCCTGTACAGTTACACAGTGAGTGACCCTCACCCTGCTGAATAAACACTGTACCCTGTACAGTTACACAGTGAGTGACCCTTACCCTGCTGAATAAACACTGTACCCTGTACAGTTACACAGTGAGTGACCCTCACCCTGCTGAATAAACACTGTACCCTGTACAGTTACACAGTGAGTGACCCTCACCCTGCTGAATAAACACTGTACCCTGTACAGTTACACAGTGAGTGACCCTTACCCTGCTGAATAAACACTGTACCCTGTACAGTTACACAGTGAGTGACCCTCACCCTGCTGAATAAACACTGTACCCTGTACAGTTACACAGTGAGTGACCCTCACCCTGCTGAATAAACACTGTACCCTGTACAGTTACACAGCGAGTGACCCTTACCCTGCTGAATAAACACTGTACCCTGTACAGTTACACAGCGAGTGACCCTTACCCTGCTGAATAAACACTGACCCTGCACAGTTACACAGTGAGTGACCCTTACCCTGCTGAATAAACACTGACCCTGTACAGTTACACAGTGAGTGACCCTTACCCTGCTGAATAAACACTGTACCCTGTACAGTTACACAGTGAGTGACCCTTACCCTGCTGAATAAACACTGTACCCTGTACAGTTACACAGTGAGTGACCCTCACCCTGCTGAATAAACACTGTACCCTGTACAGTTACACAGTGAGTGACCCTCACCCTGCTGAATAAACACTGTACCCTGTACAGTTACACAGTGAGTGACCCTTACCCTGCTGAATAAACACTGTACCCTGTACAGTTACACAGTGAGTGACCCTCACCCTGCTGAATAAACACTGTACCCTGTACAGTTACACAGTGAGTGACCCTTACCCTGCTGAATAAACACTGTACCCTGTACAGTTACACAGCGAGTGACCCTTACCCTGCTGAATAAACACTGTACCCTGTACAGTTACACAGTGAGTGACCCTTACCCTGCTGAATAATCCCTGTACCCTGTACAGTTACACAGTGAGTGACCCTTACCCTGCTGAATAAACGCCTCCAACAGCCCTTACTGCTAAGACAAGTTCATGACTGTTGAAGGATAAACCCTGGGATCTTCCCAGCCCCGTTTAACCAGCTGGCCACGTGATGAGATATTTGTCTAACTGTCAGGGAGAAAAATTGTTTCAAAATAGTTTCAACCTTTCTCGGCCCAAGGCCATTGATCCCGCAATAAATTTCTAACTGAACCAGCTTCCCGGCTCAAATCCATTGTTGTCAAATGGTGACATTGAAAGGGCACTGTTTTCAAACAAAAGTGATTGAAGCTCTGCATTATCCACAGGTTCACTACCCCTAAGTGAAGAAGCTATTCCTCATCTCCAGACCTAAATGGTCTACTCTTGCTTAGTCTGCTGGCTCTAGACTGCGCCCCCCCCGCCCCAGGGAAAAACCACCCTGCACCTCGTCTGCCCAGCCCTGTTAGAATTTGAAACGATTCAATCAGATAATCATCCTCCTAAATCCTAGTGAATACAGGCTCAGCCTCTCCTAACAGGCCAGTGTCTGCAGAATTGCCCAGAGGGCAGTTCAGAGTCAACCACATTGCTGTGGGTCTGGAGTCACATGTAGGCCAGACTGGGTAAGGATGGACATTAGAGATCCACATAACAAGGTGTAGAGCTGGATGAACACAGGCCAAGCAGCATCAGAGGAGCAGGAAAGCTGATGTTTTGGGCCTAGACCCTTCTTCAGAAAGGATTGCCACACAGCCTGCCATTACACACCCCCCTGTTGTTAGTCACTAACAGTCCCCATTAGCAACTATTCACCCTCCCAGCCTGATCGTTAGCAACTCCTTTGTCTGTCCAACTGTCTTTCTCTCTCTTTGGGCTCTATCCCACCGTTTACTCCCTACCGCACCCACCTCCCTATTTTCTGCATAAAAACTGACATTTTCCCAGCCACCATCAGTTCTGAGGGTCACCAGTCCCTATGCGTTAACTCTGTTTTCTCCTCCACAGATGCTGCCAGACCTGCTGAGCTTTTCCAGCAACTTTGTTCTTGTTCCAGCTCTACATCGTGTTACCTCAGATTCTCCAGCATCCACAGTTCCTGCCCTTGGTGAACCAGATGGTTTTATTCCCCACAGTTGACCGTGGATTCACGGTCATCGTTGGATTCTTAATTCCAGATTTTTATCCCGCAGTGGGATTTGAAGCTGGGTCCGCGGGACGTTGAGAAGCCCCTTAAAGTCCCCCTTTCTCTGGTCCCTCCCGTCTCCTTATTGCGTCGCATTTCTTAGCCAATCCTAGGACGAACGCAGGGATGTGCTAGGAGTTACGTAGGTGCAATTTCCTGATGCCCACTGCAGTGCGCTCGTTCCTATCCCCTTCTTGGGGTCCAGGGCTGAGGGAAGGATTGTCACGAGTCACCTTGCTTCCTGATTTGCCAGTGACCTTCTCTTTTCCTTCACCATTGCTCTTTCTTCTTCATTTTTATTTTTGTTTGTATCCCGCCCTCCCCCCACTCCCTCGCAAATTTTCGGAAATGCGTCCTGCAGCTCAGCGATGACCCGCGCCACTCCGGCCTCGCCCTCCACCCACAGTATCGCCGCCTCCACGGACCGTACCCGCTTCCCGAGGGGCACCTCCAGCCGCAGCACCTTCCACGGGGGGCAGCTGAGGGACCGGAGGGGGGTGGCACAGAACGGCGGCTCCCCCACGTCGCCGACCCTCTCCCCCGACGCCACGCCTTTGCCCCAGACCCGAAGTCGAGCCTCGTCCAACCTCTTCTCCAAACTCACCTCAAAGTTGACCAGAAGGTAAGAGGGGGGCCGCGGTCGAAGCTCTGATGGTGGGTGGAGGGGTAGAGTGGGAGCACGAGGCTTGGGGGTGATGGGTTAGTGGGAGTTGAGGTGCTTTTTCTCCCTCTCTCTCTCTCTCTCTCTTTCTCTCTCTCTCTCTCTCTCTCTCTCTTTCTGTTTCCCCCCCACCCACCGCTTCTCCTCCCATTGACTCTTATTCTGGCCACCAGCTGCTTTTGCCCTCCATCAACAATATGGTGGTCGCGTTTTCATTTTTTAAAATTCATTCATGGGATGAGGGCATCGCCGGTCGGGCCCAGCATTTATTGCGCCCAGCCCTAATTGACCCAGAGGGCAGTTTAAGTATCCACCGCATCACCGGGGGTCTGGAGTCACGTGGAGGCCCGACTGGGTAAGGAAGGCATCCTGGACTGTGTGGAGTTTGCACGTTCTCCCGGTTTCTGCGTGGGTTTCCTCCCACAGTCCAAGGATGTGCAGGTTAGGGTGGATTGGCCATGCTAAATTACCCATAGTGCCCAGGGATGCACAGGTTAGGGTGGATTGGCCATGCTAAATTACCCATAGTGCCCAGGGATGCGCAGGTTAGGGTGGATTTCCGTACTAAATTACCCATAGTGCCCAGGGGTGTGCAGGTTAGGGTGGATTGGCCGTACTAAATTACCCATAGTGCCCAGGAATGTCCAGGTTCGGGTGGATTGGCCGTGCTAAATTACCCATAGTGCCCAGGGATGTGTAGATTAGGTGGGCTGTATGGGATGAGTCTGGGTAGGATGCTTTGAGGGTCAGTGTGGACTTGTTGGGCCGAAGGGCTTGTGACCACACTGTAGGGATTCTGTGATTTCATCCCTTCAAAGGGCAATCGAAGGCTCTTGACGCCAGTGGGCACCACAGGGGTCTCAGTGCATCCTTTTCCCAGAGAATGTTATTTTGACTTTAGTAAATTTCCATTTCACCCGATTACAGATTTTCAACTCAGTGTTAGTTTGTACTTTAGTGTCAGTGACGCAGCAATGATTACTGAACCATTTTTGATCATTTCCATTCTGAACAGCCATCGTCCAACCAAGTGTAAACCAATTCAGATCCTGGCTTTGGCCAAAGATGCAGAGAAGGGCTACTATGGCAAAGAAAAATAAAATTAATTTGTCTCAGTCTTGCACCAGCGGGTATGAAACTACGGACGGCTTTCACCGCCCTGAGCTTAATTACCCTAGAGCTGTGTGACTCGCTCAGTCACTTGTGGGGTGGGGGCCGGTGTTGTAGCTCGGTCTGGAGTCACATGGAGGCCAGACTGCGCAAGGACAGCAGATTTACTTCACTGAGTGGTATTAGTGAGCCAGATGGGTCTCTCTGACAAGCTACTGCAGGGGCCGGAGGAGACCATTCAATGGTGCGGGACTGTCCAAAGGAAATATCAGTCAGGAAATGGGCGAGGACGAATCAAAACGAGAGCCAGGATGGGCAGGCTATCTCAAATAGCCTCCCGTAAGCTTGGGTGTGATGTTCTTGTGACGCAGCGGTAGCGCCCCCTACCTCTGAGCCAGAAAACCCAGCATATGTAATAAATGGGTTCACTAGAGAATTACCTAAGCTTCTGTTTGCGTGTGTGAGTGTGAGAGACAGAGACAGAGACCCAGGAATGGGTATGGTAGATATTTCAATGAAAATTTACATTGCAGTTCTGTGTTTTCTGGAGATGTGTTTCTGAGCTGAACCATTGCAAAGCGCCAGTGTGTTCCTTGATTTTTCTTTTGTGTGTGTGTGGGGGGCGGTGGGGGGAATGAACCAGAACTTCTCGATCTCGTTCGCTTCTGCTTTCTGCCGTCTAACTCTTGCCTCTTGTCTTTCCTTTCCTAGGGTCACTATTGACCCATCAAAACGGCAGAGTGCCAACAAAAGTGTGCCAGGGAATCTTCTCCCACAGGGACCCAAGAGTGTTAGTAAGTCTTCCTCCATCGACCTCTCGCCCAGTGGCCAACTCCAGATGGGGACACATAGGGGAACGGTCACCTGGGCAGCGCTTTGGGGAGGTTGTGTAGACAAGTTGGAAGGTGGGTGGGTGGTGAGACTGGTGGGATGGCAGGCTGAAAGCCAGGGGGTTGTGGGGGAGGGGTTGGTGTTGAGAGAAGAGATGGCGATGCCCAGGATGGTGGCAGTTTTGCTCGGCCGCCTCATTGCCGGGGAGCTCAGTGCAAAAGCTGCTGTGTGTCGTAGGGTCAGGTGTCACCTCGCAGTTATCTCTAGGATGTCCGATGGTGTTGGGGTCGGGGGCGGGGACGGGGCAGGGGGGTGGGAAATGGGGGAAGGAGCTGGCTACAGATGGAACCTTGCTACTGAGAGCCAAACCGCTCCATTGGCTAGAACGCAGGTGGATCATTTGGGGAGGAAAGGGGCTCAGATGGTCTCTGGAGAGGGAGTTGGGGCAAACGGCTAGGTGTAGGCAGGGTTAAGGGTCAAAGGACAGAAGTTTGACCTTTGCATCTAAACCCTAAACAGGGCAAGGCAGAGCGCGCGCACTCTGTACTGTAAATGGGAATAGCCTCTCTGTTCTATTCCCTGCTACTTTTGAGGGGGGGATCTGACTGGAAGTTACAGGATACTGAGAGGTCTGGATAGAGTGGACGTGGAGAAAATGTTTCCATGATAAGGAGAGACCAGGACCAAAAAAGGGAGAGGGTTGACCCTTTAGAACTGAGAGGTCTGGATAGAGTGGACATGGAGAAAATGTTTCCATGATAAGGAGAGACCAGGACCAAAAAAGGGAAAGGGTTGACCCTTTAGAACTGAGATTAGGAGGAATTTCTTCAGCCAGATGGTGGTGAATCTGTGGAAGTCATTGCTGCCGAAGGCTGTGGAAGCCAATTTATGGAGTGTCTTTAAGACAGAGATAGGTTTCTGATTAATAAAGGAATGAAAGTTAACCAGGAGAAGGCAAGAGAATGGATTGAGAAACATATCAGCCACAATCGAATGGCAGAGCAGATGTGATGGGCCGAATGGCCTAATTCTGCTCCTCTATTTTATGGACTTCACCTCCCCGCTCCAGGATTGGCTGAAAGGTTCCATAAAAGATTTATCAGTTGCAGACTTTTCTTCATATCCTGGTGGGTGTTCAGGAAAATAATCTGGACTGGAAAGATGTGGAAGCGTTGAAAAAGGTGCAGAGGAGATTTACCAGGATATTGCCTGGAATGGAGGGAAGGCCTTAGGAGGAAAGGTTGAGAGATCTAGGGCTTTTCTCTCTAGAACGACGAAGGATGAGAGGTAACTTGATAGAGGTGTACAAAATGATCAGAGGTATAGATAGAGTGGACAGCCAGAGACTTTTTCCTAGGGTGGAGGTAGCTATTATGAGGGGGCATAGTTTTAAAGTGAGTGGAGGTAGATATGGGGGAGACGTCAGAGGTAGGTTCTTTACTCAGAGAGTGGTCGGAGTGTGGAATGCATTGCCGGAGAGGGTAGTGGAATCAACCTCATAGGGGCATTTAAGCGGCTATTATATAAGCATATGGATATAGTATAAGGTAGGGGTGGAGGTTAGACAGACCTCAGGGAATAGGGTAAAGGCTTGGCACAACATTGTGGGTCGAAGGGCCTGTACTATGCTGTACTGTCCTATGTTCCATGTGCTAACTCCCAGACTGTCCTCTGGCAGTCCTGATGGAAGTTAGCAGCAAGGACTGAGGAATGGGAGGGGAGGGAATGGGGTACGGTCTGAGATTGGGTGGTTCCCTTGTTCCTGGGAGTCACTCAGGAGGGTGGGGTTAAAGAAAAACAGGGGCAGCCTTCCCTGTATCCCCTCCCTGCCCCCTCCCCCACCTCCTGGATGCCACTGCTTCCCTTCTCTTCCCTCCTTTCTCTGTCCTCCTCACATTCATTATGGCTGACGTGCTCCTGACCAGCTCACTCTGCGAAACCCTCTGCTCCTGTGGCAGTTCATCTCATGTGTTTCAGGCTGTGTAATTGGCTCACAGGGGCCACTGAGCATTCCCTCAGGGAACATGGGCACCACTAGCATTTATTACCCCGTCCCTAGTTGCCCCCTTGAGAAGGTGGGGGTGAGCTGCCTTCTTGAGCCACTGCAGTCCTCCTGCTGTGGGGTGACCCACAATGCCCCCTTAGGGAGGGAGTTCCAGGATTCTGACCCAGCGACACTGAAGGAACGGCGGTATATTTCCAAGTCAGGATGGTGAGGGGCTCGGAGGGGAACTTGCAGGGGGGTGGTGTTCCTGTGTATCTACTGCCCTTGTCCTTCTGGATGGAAGTGATCATGGGTTTGGAAGGTGCCTGAGGATCTTTGGTGAATTTCTGCAGTGCATCTTGTAGATGGTACACACTGCTGCGACTGAGCGTCGGTGGCGGGGGGGGAGTGGGATGTTTGTGGATGCGGTGCCAATCAAGTGGTGTCAAGCTTCTTGAGTGTTGTTGGGGCTGCCCCCATCCAGGGGCAAGTGGGGAGTATTCCCTCAGACTCCTGACTTGTGGCTTGTAGATGGTGGGACAGGCTTTGGGGGGAGTCAGGAGGTGCGTTACTCGCAGCAGAGGTTTTGCATTTGTATAGCACCTTTCAAAGCCTCCAGATTCCCCAAAGGGCTATACAGGCGTGTGAATCACTCGTTTTGAAGTGTGGTCAGTGTTGGAGCCTAGAGACCAGTTGATGTACAGCAAGATCCCGCAGACAGCTGCCAGGTAAGTGCCCCCCTCGCCCACCCAAAAACCAATAGTTGGGCCTTAGTTGCAAGATAGCGAGCAACATAGCATGACCTAAATACCACAGCAGCTCCAAACCTGAAATCGCGGTGGTAGGTTCCAGAAACATGCCCGCAGGCCGGGCAGTGCCTGTGGAGAGAGAGGAAACAGGGCTCACGTTTTCAGATTGAAGCTTCTGCCTTTTGTCACCCCATTGAGGCTGGCATGCCTGGGTACTGGTGGCAGTGTAGCATCCCACAGGGTGGGCACTGGGTTAGGCAGCTACCTGGAGACTGCTCACTGAGCCCTGTAACCCCCACCTTCCAACGCTACCCCTCTCCCCCCACCAAAGGTTTCTGCCATGCACTCCATCAGGACACATGCAAGAATATCAAATCTGAAAGGGAACAACAGTTTACAGCACAAAATACCGGGCGTTGATTGGTTGGCAGGTGGGCACCGGCTACTAGAGGACTCTTCAACCAATCATTTGTTATAAATTGTTGCTCCTTTCGAGCTTTGGCATTCTTGCAATGCTGTCCTGATGAGGGAAATAGAGGAAGCTCCAACAGCCTTCGCCCTGACATCACAGGGATGCTGAAGGACACAGAAAAATTATAATATCTGAGAGAGGGGAGGGGGGGCACAGCATGATCCCACAAGGCGCAACCCAAAATATTGGGCAGGCCCCCCTCGTAAGAGTTCCTCCCTTGCTGTTCAATGTACCACCTGCAGCACATCTGCTCAAGAGGGCACGGGTTGGTGTGCCCATCTTTGAAGGACTCCTCTGAAAGATGGCACCTGTGGGGCTCCCTTGGTACAGCACAGGCCGAGACTGTGTAGCGTATCCTCTGAAACTTGAGCCCATGGCCTTCTGACTCAGTGGCATAAGTGAGGCCCGCTCAGCCCCTGAGGAGCAGGAGGACAGGTTGGGGGCTTTCCGGGAGGTGGGGAGGGAATGTGCCCACCATGCAGAGGGTGACGGCTCCTGTTGTCGACAAGTTCAGCCGCGCCATTCCTGCCCAGTGGCAGCGGCTGAAACAAACCGCGCAGCCATGAGGAAAATGAGGGTTCGTGTGGAAGGGTTGGGAGGAAGTGAAGGAAATGGTAAATGAGCATGGGTAGGAACGTCAATCCCAGCATGGATCTGACGGGCAGAATGGTATGCCTCAGCGCTGTAGCCATTCGGTGAGGCCCCTGTTGTGTAGCCGGTCGAACCCAATGACCTGGCGGTAGCGCCGGGACGGTTGTTCGCTCCTGTCCCTGCGCTGGTTACCGTGGTTACTAATTTCCGATTTGTCTCTTTCTTGTTGAGGGTCGCAGACGAACCTGAGAGAAACTGGAGACCTGAGGTCACAAGGTGAGAACTGGACGGCCAGGTGGGTCGGTCACTTCTATCGTCTGGCTGTGTCCTTGGGGAATGTGTCACTGAGGGGGTTTAGCCAAAGGGCCAGACTGTGGTCGCTTAGCGTCATTCACTGATGGGGACAGTGTGGAGGGAGCTTTACCCTGGATCTAACACCATGCTGTCCCTGTCCTGAGAGTGTTTGATGGGGGACGGTGTGGAGGGAGCTTTACCGTCTATCTAACCCCATGCTGTCCCTGCCCTGAGAGTGTTTGATGGGGGACAGTGAAAAGGGAGCTTTACCCTGTATCTAACCCCATGCTGTCCCTGCCCTGAGAGTGTTTGATGGGGGATAGTGTAGAGGGAGCTTTAGTCTGTATCTAACCCCTTGTGCTGTCCTTGTCCTGGTAGTGTTTGATAGGGACAACGTAGTAGGAGCTTTAGTCTCCGTTCAAAAGAGCCGAGGAAGCCTTGCCCTCAGTTCAGGAACTGTGGAGAGAGCCTTCCCCTCAGTTCAAAGCAGTGGAGGGTGCTTTCCTGTGTAACCTGAGCTGTAATCCAGATGAGTGTGTGATGCTGATGTAGGCATGTCCTGCTCAGAATGACTTGGAAAAGCAGAGGTGGGTAGAGGAACGGGGGGCGTGGAGAGAGTGGGGGTGAGCTGTTTGGACCCTGTGCACCTCGCAGAGCTGTGCCCCCCACCCCCGTCCGTCCCCACAGAGATGCCCGTACACCAGAGCACCTCGGGGGGAGACCAGGCACGGTCTCCTCGCAGAGGCTCGCTACAGTTGGCAGCGTGGCAGCTCTCTGCCTGCTCCCTGCCTTGGGGTTTGAGTGCGAATCGGTTGGGGGGGGAGGGCGGGTGGTGAGGTGTGCTGAGGGAAGGATGGCACTGACTGGTTTTATTTGTCCCCTTCTCGCTCAGTTGCAATGTATCTTGGAATCAAAAAGAAACAAAACCCAGGTCGATCAGACTTACCTGGAATATAAAGATCATCAGCTCGCGGGACCCGGGCGAAATGATCGATGTTATCTGTAAGGTCCTCGTGAAGAATGGCTGTATCTACCAGCAACATGAACCTTTCCTCTTGGCTTGTACCCACGGCCGTGAGACCACCGAAAACTATGTCCAGTGGGAGATTGAGGTGTGCCGACTACCCAATCTCTCTGTGAACGGAGTGCGCTTCAGGAGGATATCAGGAACATTTCTGTCCTTCAGGAACATTGTGACCAAAATCACCAGTGAATTAAAGCTTTAGGCCAGAGACAGGGCGACCCACCCCCAGCCCAGCATCCAGCGAGGGCCAATCTCCATGTTCCGTCTCTGTCTTCACACACACACCACCCCCACCCCCCGCCAAACGCACCAACACCTTTCTCTTTAACCCCATGGCTCACAGCGGAGAACGCGACGTTCCTGTCTCTGCGAGCCTGGGCGGCAGCTTCCTGGATTGTGGAGCCCACCATCATTCCCACGGCCCCCCAGCCCCACCACTCCCCCACCCCCACCACACCATCTGGGGCAGGACGGGCGCCGCCAGCAATTTCGGGAATCTGTTTGGTTTGTGACCTTCCCGGGGGCGGGGAGGGAGGAAACGGGAGAGTGGGAAGAGGGGGGTGTGCGAGAGGGAGGGGGAGAGGAGGAGGTTGGGGGGAACGGAGGGGGAGAGTGGGGGGAGTGAGAGGGGTAGGAGGACAGTGGGGGGAGCGAGGGGCAAGTGGGGGGAGGAGGAGTGGGAGAGAGACATTGGGCGAGAGGGCTGCAGATGATGGGGTAACTGTTGCCTCCTCCCTTTCCCGAGCTGTGCCCTCTCCTTTTCCTGAGCGGGACCCCCTTCCATCTCCCTCCTGAGCCGTTACCCCTTCCCTCCCCGAGCTGTGCCCCCTCACCCCAGAGCTGTGCCCCCTCCCCTTCACAAGCTGTAGCTCCTCTCCAAACAGAGGTGCTCATGGCCGGGGCATTGCAGAGTGGGTGAAAGTGGTTGGTGAGGAATGTACTGAGTTGGTGAAGTACAGACAGTTTTATTGGAGCGGACTGGATGTGGAGAGGTTGGGAAATCGGGTTTCTGTTTGGGTTTTGCCTTGGGAGGTTGACCCCTTGTCTGCAGTGGGTCAGAATAACACCCAGAAACAACAATCAGCTTCCACACCCGAATCTGCTGGGACCATTCACTAACTCCTGAGATCGGAAGGGACCGAGTTGAGCATCCAGTCGGTGGATCTGAGTAATTGGTGTTTAATAGCGATTTGCTTCTTTCTTCTTGCTCTCTCCCTCTTTCACTCACTCTCTCCCTCCTCTTCCCACTCTTGGTTCTGTCTTTTCATTTCATTCGTCTTCTCTACCTTTTGCTCTCCGCCCTTCTCTCTCTCCGCCTTCCCCCACCCCATCCTTTCCCTTCCCCTGCCCCACCCTCCCTTCCCTTTCCCCCGTCCCATCATCCTTTCCCTCCCCTTCCCCTGTCCCGTCCTCTCCCGCTCCCTTTCCTCCACTCCCTCTCTGTCTCCTCCTGCTCTCCCCTCTCCCATCCTGTCTCTCCACCCCTCCCCCCCAACCCCTCATCTCTATTTCTGCTCTCCACCCACTTTCCCCCTTCCCCCTCCTCTCTCCCCCACTCCCTCTACTTTCATATCTCTTTCCTACTCTCTGTCTTCTCTCTCTCTTCCCTTCTCCCTCTGCTGCCTCCTCCTCTCTGCTCTATTCCCTCTGTCCCATTTTCTCTCTTCCTTCTCTCCCACTTCCTCTTGTGTCGGCGTGTGGGCGTCTCTGTGTGTGTGTGTGTGTGTGTGTGTGTGTGTGTGTGTGTGTGTGTGTGTGTGTGTGTGTGTGTGTGTGTATTTAATGGTTCCCGCAGACTATTTCAGGTATCTTCAGCAAAGTTAGAGGTGATATGACCCAGCCAATGCACTAAGCTACAGATGGTGTATCTCTCCAAACATCCCACTTTCCATCTGGAAGATAAATTCATTTTCAATCTGGGGGAGTTCATGCTCTTGTCTTAGCTGTCTCCACTTTCTTCGTAAGGAGTTCTGCTCTTGACATCATGTGTGGCTCTCGACCTTCTGAACCCACATTCCTGTATGTTGCACAAAGATGATATCTCCGTAAATTAAATAACATTTTTAAAGACAATTTGAAACCGATAGAAGCAATTAGGGGAAGATGCTTTGAATTGGTTTGAGGTCAGATTTCATTGGCACTTTATCTCTCCTGATCTTAAAGTGCTCACCTAACAAAGTTAATCATCAGATGTTCTTTAAGCATTTGAGTGTAACATCATTCTGTCTGCGTTACCAGCCTGCATATAAACACAGCCCTTATCCCCTTCGCCCCTCTCCCTTAACCCCCTCTCTCCTCCCCTCTCTCTCCCTCCTTTCTCTACCCCTTCTTTCTCGTCCCCCCTTTCCCTTCCTCTCTATCTCTTCACCCCCTTCTCTCTTTCTTTCTTCTCTGCCCTCTTACCCCCTCTCATCGCCCCCTCACCCCCTTCTCTTCCCTTCCTCACTCTCTTCCCCCCTTCCCCCCTTCTCTGTCTTACCCCCATTTCTCTCTGTCTCTGTCTCTCGTCCCCCCCACTTCTCCTCCATCTCGCTCTCACTATCTCTCTTCCCCTGCCTCTCTCTCCCCCCCCTTCTCCCTTCTGCCCCTTCTCCCCTCTCCCAATGCCTTTCCCCCACTTTCCTCCCCACAGCCCCCTCACCAACCCCTCACACCCATGCCAACCCCCCCCCGCACCCAATTTGGAGTGCCCACCTGGGCCGACCCAGCTCAATTACAACAGGTTTGCGGTGAGAGAGAGAGCGAGCTTCCGGTTCTGTGTTCCAGCAGTAAGGACATAACTGAACTGGAGGGGGTTCAGGAAGGGTTTACCACAATGTTGCCGGGACTGGAGAGTTTGAGTTTTTCACTGGAACACGGGAGGTTGGTGGGGCATTACCTTACAGAGGTTTATAAAATCAAGAGGGGTGTAGATAAAGTGAATGACCAGGGTGGGGGAGTTCAAAACTAGGGGGTGTATTTTTAAGGTGAGAAGAGGAAGATTGAAAAGAAAGGCATGAGGGACTTTTTTTTTACACACAGAGTACGGTTTGCGAATGGAATGAACTACCTGAGGAAGTGGGGGATGTGAGTACAGTTACAACGTTTAAAAGACATTTGGGTAAGGACATGAATAGGAAAGGTTTAGAGGGATATGGGCTAGGAGCAGGCAGGTGGGGCCAGTTTAGTTTGGGATTATGGTCAGCATGGCTTGGTTGGACCGATGGGTCTGTTTCTTGTGCTGTTGGATGCTGAGCTGTGCAGTGAGCTTGTATACGCGTTTACACAACGGCTGGCAAATCAGACAATTGCTCTGCTAACAAGTTCACGAATCAACAGATCATTGCTCTGCTTTTGTGTCCGATCTTTGCTGCAATCTGTTCTCCAGTTCTCACTGTTTCTTTTCTGTTAGAATCTGTACAGTGTGGATAGAGACTGTTAGGCCCGTTGACTCTGCATCAACCCTCCGAGAAACATCCCTACCAGATCCACAAACCCCCATCCTATCCCTGTAACCCTACACCCCCACTATGGCTAACCCACCCAACCTGCACATCCCTGGACACTATGGGTCAATTTCTCATGGCCAATCCGCCCTAGCTTGCACACCTTTGGACTGTGGGAGGAAACCGGAGCACCTGGAGGAAACCCATGCAGAGACGGGGAGAATGTGCAAACTCCACACAGTCACCCGAGGGTGGGGTCGAACGCAGATCCCTGGTGCTGTTGGACAGCAGTGTTAAACACCCAGCCACCGCGCCACTCCCAGTTCTCAATAATGTCTGGGTGAAGGCCTTTCATTGTCAATGTGTGACCAATGTCCTTGACTTGGTACATCTTCAAACACTCTTGTATTGTTCAGCTTTAGGTTCACCTGGCAAGCCGCCTCGATGGGAAGACTGCAGCTCTGCAGTTCCACAATAAGAGATGCGAAAGCAGATTGCACCCAGCAGAGCTGAGGCTTGGGCAGATAAGCCTTGTAAATATTGGTGTGGATGGCCCTCAAATTTGCTAACACCAACAAAAACAGAAGCTGCTGGAAAAGCTCAGCAGGTCTGGCAGCATCTCTGAAGGAAAAAAAAAATCAGTTTCGTGTCCGATGACCCTTCCTCAGAACTCCAAAAATGCCGTATCACTGGAGACTTGCGGAATTCTGCAGGTCGCTGTGTGTCCGCAGGTGAAACCTCAGAAGATGTGTTTACAGGTCTTGGATACTGCTGTCTAAACAGACTCATCTCTTGTGGTGGATGAGCGAGAGAGACCGACTCAGCATCAACGGAGGAGAATTCTCAGCTGAAAGGCACTGATAGAGGAGCTGGCTAAGAATGGAGTTAATCCACAAACATGACTGGCAGGATGCTAACAGTGAGAAAAGCCCAGAGAATGGAAGGTGCACTTAGATCCCGAGGAGCTCAAAGGGAATTCCACTGGTTCTGATAGTGCAGCCGTACAAAAAAGGAATACTCAATCCTTCCGGCCTGCTCCCCCATTCAATAAGGCCGTGGCTGATCTGATTTTAACCTCAGCTGCACATTCCTGCGTATCTCCCCAGCATTGTTCACCCCCCGCCCCCGCCCCCCCAATCTTGGTGATCACAACTCGATCTCCCTCTGCCTTAAAAGTATTCAAAGCCTCTGCATCCTCTGCCTTTTGAGGGAGGCAATTCCAAAGACTCTGGGAGTGGAATAATGTTTCCCAGTTTCTGTGTTAAATGGGCATCCCCCTTATTTTGAAATAGCAAGCCCACCCCCCCACCTCGTTCTAGATTTGCCCACAAGAGGAGCCATCCTTCCCGCATCCACCCAGTCAGGTCCTGCTGAGGATCGTCGATGTTTCAATTCAGTCACCAGCGACTCTCCCAAACTCCAGAGGTCAGCTCTCGTGGCTTCTTCCAATAATTCTCCAGGTCTGTGGACTACCTGGATCATCCATAATAGCTTCCACTTTGGGAAAATCACCACAGTCTTACGCTGATTAGTGTGGAAACTCTTCCAGCTGAACCAGGCATGCTGCCGTCTGTCTCCCTTGAATGGTACCCAGAATGTGGTTGAAAACTGCCACTTCCTTCCAGCTTCATTTGTTGGTAACTGTCCTTCACAGCAATCATTGTAAATATTTTGTGATAGCAAAAGCCTCTTCAGCAGCCAGGACAAAGATGGCTTTCCCTCCATATCCCCTCCCTCCCCCCACCAATGCTCAGTCGCAGCAGTGTGTACCATCTACAGGTTGCACTGCAGAAATTCACCAAAGACCCTCAGACAGCACCTTCCAAACCCATGACCACTTCCATCTGGAAGGACAAGGGCAGCAGATTCATGCAATTTCCCCTCTGAGCCACTGTCTTGGAAAATATATCGCCGTTTCTTCAGGGTCGCTGCGTCAAAATCCTGGAATTCCCTCCCTAAGAGCATTGGGGGCCTACCTACAGCATATGGACTACAGCGGTTCAAGAAGGCAGCTCGCCCCCCACCTCGAGGGATGGTCAATAAATGCTTATCCAATGTCAACATCCTGGGGGTGAATTTAAAAAAAAAATAGTTGTGACAAAATATCTCCAATAGTTGCATGGGGAGGTGAGATTTCTTCCAAGCTTTAAGAATGTTAGGATCTCTGCATACTCTGTTTTCTGTTGTGTGTCGCTGTTGCAGTTGTTATGAATCCAGCCCATGGCTATGGTTGCTTAGTGCATTAACTCCCTCCTTTCCCAACTCATCTGTCTCTGGTCTTTCAGGCTGAGCATAAAATCCGCTGAAATTCTCCACTTTGATCGCTGCGTTGGCCTCCCCCTCTCATACTCCTCAAGATGGTATTCGCCAGGAAGAACGCAAAGCTTGTAAACACATCTTTGTGAGTTTCAGGGATTTGAGGAGCTGGCACACTGAGGAGGTATTCCTGCTTCAGCTGAGCTGAGCAGATGTTGCTTCATGTTTCTGAGCGAGAAATGCAGAGCTTCAATCTTCCCCTTGCACCGAGCTTCATTTGTCATCTTTGGATGAGGATTATTCCATCATTTCCTTCTGCAGACATCATTCTAACAATCACCATCTATTCATCACCTTTAGACCTCGCAGTGCCAATTTGCTATATCCTATAAGAGTGATTCATTACTTGAGTAGATGTCTTTGGAGTCTCGTTTCCTAAATGCCTGCGTAGAATGTGATTTGGCCTCTTAGAGTTAGAGTACACCTTTCCTGATATGTTTACTTTTTCTTTTCTGTTAAATCCTCCAAAGTATATTCATCACATCCTTGGACTTTGAGCCTTTTGGCTGCCATTTCTGAAAATGTTTTTCCTCTTCCCCAGTCTGTAGTTCTCATTTCGCCTGGAATGTGTCTCAGCCTAATTCAAAGTCCCCTGTAGCTGATGGAAGTTAATATAAGAGCTTCTGCTAGCATTGGTAGCTTTTTTGAGGTTAACATTCTCCTCTCTTAGCAGATGTGCTCTCAGAACAGAATCCTTTATGTCTAGGAGAATCCCGTCTCTGAGATGATCTTTCAGTTGTTCAAACTCTTAGCTAGATGGGTCAATATCATGATCAATTTCGTCCATTTTCTGTGAGTTCTGACATTGAATACATTCCATTCCCAAATAACGTTAATATGGGACTTGAAGCACATTTGAAAATCTTTGTACTTCAGCCTTTTTGCTCTTCATTGAGATGAATACAACTTAGAGCGTCCTCTCCCCAGTTCTGTTAAGAATACCCCTCTTAGTTGTGCGGAATTTTTAATTAATGCTACAGCTGTTTCAGAGTTTTGCCACTGAAAGCAGAGCCAATTCCAATTCTGTCTCATATCTCCATTCATTTTCACATCATCAGGGTGTGAAAATGCACAAACCTGACTACTACAGACTGCAGACACAGGCACTTTCAACAGAGAGACAGTTCACACGATCATGAAACCCCACTGCGACACGGCCTGTCTGTCTGTTTTTGTACTCTGTCACTGTCGCGCTCTCTCTCTCCTCATCTCAGTCTCTCACTGTCTTTGTCTCTGCTTATTTCATAATTCTTGTCTCACCCTAACTCCCTCCCTCACACTCACTCTCTAGCACACTTATTTGCCCTCCTTTTGATCCTTCACATGCCCCCCTCCTCTCTTGATCCCTGACCTCCCCCCCCCCGACTATCCTTATACCCCCATGCCCCCCTCCTCTCTTGAGTGGTCTCTCTGTCTCTCCCCGCCTCATCCCTGTCTTTATTCTCACCTCTCCCCCCGGTCCCTGTCTTTATTCTCCCCCCCACCGGGTCCCTGTCTTTATTCTCTCCCCCCCCCCTCCCCAGTCCCTGTCTTTATTCTCTCTCCCCACCCCGGTCCCTGTCTCTGTTACCCCCCCCCCAGTCCCTGTCTCTATTCCCCCCCCCCCCGGTCCCTGTCTCTGTTCCCCCCCCCGGTCCCTGTCTCTATTCCCCCCCCCCCGGTCCCTGTCTCTGTTACCCCCCCCCCCAGTCCCTGTCTCTATTCCCCCCCCCCCGGTCCCTGTCTCTATTCCCCCCCCCGGTCCCTGTATCTGTTCCCCCCCCCCGGTCCCTGTCTCTGTTCCCCCCCCCCAGTCCCTGTCTCTATTCCCCCCCCCCCCCGGTCCCTGTCTCTATTCCCCCCCCCGGTCCCTGTCTCTATTCCCCCCCCCCCCGGTCCCTGTCTCTGTTACCCCCCCCCCCCCAGTCCCTGTCTCTATTCCCCCCCCCCCGGTCCCTGTCTCTATTCCCCCCCCCGGTCCCTGTCTCTATTCCCCCCCCCCCGGTCCCTGTCTCTGTTCCCCCCCCCCAGTCCCTGTCTCTATTCCCCCCCCCCCCGGTCCCTGTCTCTATTCCCCCCCCCCCGGTCCCTGTCTCTATTCCCCCCCCCGGTCCCTGTCTCTATTCCCCCCCCCGGTCCCTGTATCTGTTCCCCCCCCCCGGTCCCTGTCTCTGTTCCCCCCCCCCAGTCCCTGTCTCTATTCCCCCCCCCCCCGGTCCCTGTCTCTATTCCCCCCCCCGGTCCCTGTCTCTGTTCCCCCCCCCCCCCCCCCCGGTCCCCGTCTCTATTCCCCCCCCCCCGGTCCCCGTCTCTGTTCCCCCCCCCCCACCCCCCGGTCCCCGTCTCTATTCCCCCCCCCCCCCTCACCAGTGTGAAATTGGACAATCTCAGCTGGGTTCTTGCTGTTTTGCCAGAGCGTGTGGGCCCGAACCGCTGGGAACAGCCCCGTCACTTTGACTCGAGTGAGGGCCAGCTCTCTTGTGAGGGTGGCCCTTGTTATAACGAGGACCAACAGCCAGGAAGGGCCCTGCGCTGGGAAGCCCAATGAGAGTCGATGCACGGTGCGCTCTGGAGAGAGTCTCAGTGAGGCCTGGCCACACAATGTGTCCACTTTCTCATGTGCTACAGTAATGGGTCAGCTCTCCCCCCACTGCCCCCCCCCATCTGCTGTGTCACCAAGTGAATGAGTCCAATCCTAGACGCTTAGAGAGCAGTGGAGAAACATCTGACACACTAAAAAGTGCAAATGAGAGAACTCTTGCTCCTCGGTCAAGATTCCTGAGGTGCAAATGTCATTTTAGACTTGATTTGGTTAAATTTTTTTCCAGTCACTAATTGGTTTGTAGGGTGTCTAGTCTCTCTAGGGTTAATGTTGATTCCCCCCCCCAACAAATCTCGACTTCCAACTGTGTAACGCCCCCCCCCCCCGGGAAACAGCTGGGATCAGAAGGAAGAGGATGGTGACCCTTCGTTGAGGCTATTGCAGCCTTTGGTGGGATCTTCCCATGCTCTGCCTCTCCCCATCTTAAAAGCCTGGATGGACGGGGTCACTGTGTCCGTCAGAGCTGCTATTGGGGCCCGCTGTTGTTTTGTCCTCGCTGTGTTAGAGAGCGGGCTGGTGTCTCAGGGACAGTATCACACTCACCAGAACAGAGGGAGCTTTACTCTGTATCTAACCCTGTGCTGTCCCTATCCCGGGAGTGTTTGAGGGGGACAGTGTAGAGGGAGCTTTACTCTGTATCTAACCTCGTGCTGTCCCGATCCCGGGAGTGTTTGATGTGGGACAGGGTAGAGAGAGCTTTACCGTGTCTCTAACCCTGTGCTGACCCTGTCCTGGGAGTGTTTGATGGGGGGTACAATGTAGAGGAAGCTTTACTCTGTATCTAATCCCATGCTGCCCCTGTCCGAAGTGTTTGATATGGGACAGGGTAGAGAGAGCTTTACCGTGTCTCTAACCCCGTGCTGTCCCTGTCTTGGGAGTGTTTGATAACATTGGTGCATGATGTACCTTCTTCATTGTCAACACAACGGTTGGGAACCCTCAAAATGGTCTCCTCTCCATGAGTGCCATGAGGACATTGATCTGTCCCAGCTCCTGTTTCCGGGGAAGAATGGGGCCCTCTGTTACAATGCAGCTCACCCCAGTATTCCTGAAACTCGGTCAGGTCTTCCAGGAGAGAGTGTGCAGTGTGTTCATGAGTGGAACTCAGTGTGACAGTGTCTTTGTGAGTCTTCCTCCATGTTGCACAATGTGTCGATGTGTAGACCTGGGCGATGGGCTGTGTGCTGTGGGTTTGTTGGACAGGAGCTGGCGGGAAGTGTAGGCCTTGCTCATGGTCGGTATGAGACCACCTCAGTGTGCCTTGAGCTCTGTTTCAGAATCACTTCAAGTTGAGCTCAGTCCATCATCTCTGGTGCACTCCATCCCTATCTGAATATTGAAAACTGGGTTTTCTCTATCCTTAAGTCATTAGGCACTCCCCCATTAGCCTGAATCCCAATGCATACCAACCGGTGACGTATCTTCCTCTCCCAATCATTCCCAGACAATTGGGTGTTGGCTTGGTTTGAGGCTGGAGCCCATCAGTGTGTGAACAAGGCTCCGTCATCCCCCCCAGGACCACGAGCCGTTGGGAGAGGCAGAGCTCAGGGAATTGGTCTCGGACAGAAAGAAATCAAGGACCGTGAGATTAAGCTGAGAGCCTTTCAGGCTCGGGGTCGCTGAGCGAGGGTCACCTTTTTTGTCGTGGCTGTGACCCCCAAACAAAAATCTATCCATTCTGAGACTAGACTATTGAACGAGAAGGGGCATTAGCTGCCAGCCTCAGTAGGTACCTGTGTGGGGGGGTGAGCAGATATATTCGAGCAAGGGTACTTAGTCTGCTTTCTATCTCTCACTCGCTAGTGTGCCCTCTCTCTCTCTTGCACGTGCACTCTCTCCCTCCCTCCCTCGTGCTTTCTCTCACTCACTCTCTCTCTCCCCCTCGTGCTCTCTCACTCTCTCTCGTGCTCTATCTCTCTCTCTCGTGCTCTATCTCTCTGTCTGTTGTGCTTTCTCACTCTCTGGTGCTTTCTCACTCTCTCTCTCTCTCTCTCTCGTGCTCTATCTCTCACTCTCTCTCTTGTGCTTTCTCACTCTCTCGTGCTTTATCCCCCCACCCCCTCTCTCTCTCCCCCCTCTCTCTCTCTCTCTCCCCCTCTCTCCCTCTCTCTCTTCCCCCGTCCCTCTCCCCGTCCCTCTCCCTCTCTCTCTCTTCCCCCCCCCCTTACTGTGTGCAATCTCCACCGAAGTCTCACCCAGGGCCTAGGACTTGGCTCCCTTCTGCGCTCATGTTCTGAACCTGGGGGGGTAGGACTGACATACGAAGGGACACAGGATCTGCCACATCCTTCATGAAACGTCCCAAAGTACTCGAGCGCAGAGTGTTTGAGGCACACCACGAACGGGCACCTGCGGAGACCATTCTGCTTCCTGGAACAGCAGGGCTGACATGTGGAGAGAGACTGGATTGGTTAGGACTATACTCCCTGGAGTTTAGAAAAATGAGGGGGGAATCTCAGAAACCTATAAAATTCTAACAGGACCAGACAGGGTAAAGACAGGAAGGAGGTTCCTGATAACGGGATGGGGGGGATATCCAGACCCAGTGGGTCACAGTCTAAGGATACTGGGTGGGATTGAAATGAGGAGAAATATCTTCACCCCGAGAGTGGGGGAGCCTGTGGACTTCTCTGCCACAGAAAGCGGTTGAGGCCAAAACACTCAATGTTTTCAAGAAGGAGCTGGATATAGTTCTTGGGGGATCAAAGGGCTTGGGGGGAGAAAGCAGGAACAGGGGAATGAGATAACAAGGCGTGGAACTGGATGAATACAGCAGGCCAAGCAGCATCAGAGGAGCAGGAAAGCTGACTTTTCGGGCCTAGACCCTTGGTCAGAAACTGAGTTGGATGATCAGCCGTGATCCTACTGCATGGAAGAGCAGGCTCGAAGGGCTGAATGGCCTACTCCTGCTCTTAGTTTCTGTGGCTTGCGTTAGTTAGAGACAATGATTAATTTGACCTCCATGTTAACCCGCTCACCACGGGGGAACATCCTGCAGGTGAAACAGGGTGTGACTGACTTGCCAAGTCTCCTTACCCAGAGAGAAAAACGACACTGGCTCCTGGCCCAACTCCTGCCATTTGTTTGCCAAATAAATCCCTCTTCTTCCCCTATCCCCCCTTCCCAGTCAATGTTCCTGTTCCACTTCCAGCAGAATCCTGGAAATGAGTCTCCAATTGCCAGACACTTGTGGACAATCTTATAGTCGGGTTTTGCGAACCTATCACAGACGCTGACCCGTCCTTTAACTTCTCAGCCTCATGATCATTGTCTTAAATGCATCAGAGTGGGACCCCTTCCTTACCCAGCAAACCTGCCTCCCCCATGTCCTCCTCCACCCCTTCCCCACCCTCGAGGACGGGAATCAGGTATTACTCGTTCATTATTATCCCCCCCCAACTTTCCAACCTTGTTCCCAGGTCACGATCCTGATGTGAATCCACTTTGGAAGGTGATGTTGAAATGTATAAATAATTCCTGTACAAAAATCAATGGTAAAGGGCCCCCTTGCTTGTAACTGTATTATTCCATAGAAAACACTGGTTGACTTCCCAGAGATTTTAAAAGAGAAGTGTTAAGTTATTAGATCTCCAAGCCTCTAGATATGGAAATGAGTTGTATGTATATAAAAAGAGTACGTGAGGTTAACTCCACGTGTGTGTGTGTGTTTTTGTTCAATTCTGATCACCAGGGAAAGCAGAGGCTGCGTTTAGAGTCCAACGCTGATTCTCATCCAGTTCTGAGGAAGGGTCACTGGACCTGAAATGTTAACTCTGCTTTTTATCCTTCGCAGACGCTGCCAGACCTGCTGAGTTTTTCCAGCAACTTCTGTTTTTGTTACTGATTCTAATCCAACTCCCACTCTGTTAACCTTCATGAGCTTTAAACTATCCCCCCCCCCCCACCTCACCTCCCGACTTTGAATGTCCCAGTTTCAGAGCATTTTGCGGAATGACACCACAGAGGCTTGTATCCCATCACCAAGTCACCTTTTACCTATTCTTAGACAGTGCGCCTACTTTAGCTCAGCCAGCTCAGACCTGGCTCATGGAGAGAGCAGAACCTCTGTTTCTTTTGCTCGTTCTTTCTCATTGAGTGAGCCAAACTTCCCGAGTGGAGGCATGAAGCCAGAGATGCCTCAGAGATGACTGTCGTGTGTGCATTTCCTTCAGGAGCGCGCTGTTTTCTCTCGTCGCCACTGAACTAACTCCACAGAGACTGGTATCCCCACACCCTTTACTTACACGCGGACACTGATCCAGCTCCCTCAGAGCCAGCTCTCAGAGTGAACGCAACCTCTTACACTCCTGTTTGTATCTGTCAGCCAGGGCTCCCCGATTGGACCAGGTTAACAGCCCCAGTCAGGGAGCTCATATTCTATGACGTCCATGTTGCTGACTTCATTCCAAATAACTATATTTTTATTTTTTAATCCTTTTTTTTCAGCTGGGGATGTGGGCATCGTGGGCCAAGCCAGTATTTGTTACGTATCCCTCTGTGCCCCCATGAGCGTCTCACTCAGAGGGTATTTAAAAGTCACCCACATTGCCGTGGGTCTGGAGTCACGTGTAGGACCAGACCGGGTAAGGATGGCAGATTTTGAGGGGAAGTGATGGCGATCTGGTTTTTACCTCTAGATTAATAAATCCAGAAATCAATGTGCTGGGGACGTGGGTTTGAAACGCCACCAGCTGCAGTGGTGGGATTGGATTCAATGAAATAATCTGGAATTAAAAATCTAAACCATTGTCCAGGAAATCCCAGCTGGTTCACTAATGTCCTTTCGGGAAGGAAACTGCCATCCTTACCTGGTCTGGCCTACATGTGACTCCAGACCCACAGCAATGTGGTTGACTCTTAACTGCCCTCTGGACCATAAATGCTGCCTGGCTCATCCCCTGAATGAATTAAAAAGAATTTCCTTCCACAGAGGATATTAGTGAAGCAGATGAGTTTTGTGACAATTGCTGTTGGAACAGTTTGGGCCCCTTATCTAAGGAGAGAGATCATGGCATTGGATGCAGTCCAGAGAAGGTTCATGCAATTGATAGTGGGTCTGGAGGGACTGTGTTATGAGGAGAGGTTGAGTAGGTCGGGCCTGTAAACATTGGAGTTTATAAGAGTGAGGGGTGACCATATTGAAACAGACGAGATTCTTAGGGGACTAGACAGGAGACATGTGGAAAGATTGTTCCTCCTTGTGGGAGAGTCTAGGATCAGAGGGGCATCATCTCATTATAAGGGGTTGCCCATTGAAGATAGAGATGGGGAGGAATTTCTTCTCTCAGACGGAAGTCAATCTGTGGAATTCTTTACCGCAGAAGGACTGTCGAGGGTGGGTCACTACATGTTTTCGAGGCTGAGATTTAATCAGTAAGGGAATTGAGGGTTATGGGGATAAACAGCAATTGAATGGTGGGGCAGACTCGATGGGCGAAATAGCCTGTTTCTGCTCCTATAACTTCAGACCCATGGTTGCCATTAGCCAATGGACTTGTTTAAGACCTCGACACTCATTCTGAAGCTGAGGTGAGCTTTAGTTTCTGGATTTAATTGTGTGAATCCCCACCGGCGCCCCAGTGGGAACTAAAGGCCCCGTCTCTCTCTGTTAACCTGGGCATTTGGATGTCACCACCACACGACTCACCGTCTCCCAGTGGGGATCACACCAAATTGTGTCTGTCCCCACTGAGAGGGTTAGCCACACATCCCGACCTTCACCTCAATCACTTGGCATATAAACAGGAGTCGGCCACTCGGCCCATCCAGCCTGCTCCCCCAGTCAATAAGATCATGGCTGGTCTGATTTTAACTTCAGCTCTACATTCCCCTGTATCCCCCACCCCCTGGAGCATCTGTCAGACCCCCTTGGGTCATCACATATCGAACTCCCTCGGCTTTAAAAATATTTAAAGATTCTGCATCCTCTACCTTTTTGAGGAAAGGAATTCCAAAGATTCAACTCCTCAGAAGAAAAATGTTTCCCCGTCTCTGTTTATAAATAGACAACCCCCTTATTTTTAAACAGTGACCCCTCGTTCTAGATTCTCCCACAAGAGGAGCCATCGTTTCCATATCCACCCAGTCAGGACACCCTCAGGATTGTAGCTGTTTCAATTAATTTAGGATGTCTGGTTGGCATGGACAAGTTGAGCTGAAGGGTCTGTTTCCAAGCTGTATGTTTAGGTGACTCTCCGAGTCTCCTACACTCCAGAGGATAGAGGCCTGGCCCTTCCTCATGAAGCAATCCACTCATTCCAGGGATGAGTCTGGTTAACCTTCTCTGAACTTCTGCTTTCACTGCGTTAACATCCCTCTGTAGGTCCTATACACAGTCCTCCTAATGTGGTCCCACCAATGCTCTGTATAACTGAAGTATCCCCTCCCTTTTGTCTTGCGTTCAGCTTATGGAAAAAGTACACTGTACATGTGTTTACATTGACCACTGTTCATTGCCCGAAGAATGAAGGAACGCGACGGTCAAAAAACGCACTCTGTTTCCAAGAGTTAAACTTCACCTGGAGAGTTACAGGAGTGAGCATTGAGGATTAACGACAGTGTCTGGTACTCATTTGCTGAAGAGACAGTTTTCAAATCTCAAAGTAGGGATCACAAAACGGTAGGACTTTTGATGTCTTCCACCCTCTCTTCATTTGGAGCACTGCTCTCATCGAGTCATACAGAATCAGACCCTTCGGCCCACCAGTCCGTGCTGACCATAATCCCAAACTAAATGAGCCCCACCTGCCTGCTCCTGGCCCATATCCCTCCAAACCTTCCCTATTCATGTACTTATCCAAATGTCTTTTAAATGTTGTAACTGACCCACATCCACTCTGGAAGTTCGTCTCTGCACCAAGCCTTGCACCAAGCCTCAATCACCCAGCATTCCTCCCACTCACCACCCTTTGTGCTCCCCAGTTGTGTGGGACCCTCAGTTTTGAAGTTATTGTACTTAAGGACAGCACGGTGGCTCAGTGGTTAGAGCTGCGGCCTCACAGTGCCAGGGACCTGGGTTCGATTCCACCCTCGGCTAACTGTCTGTGTGGAGTTTGCACATTCTCCCCGTGTCTGCGTGGGCTTCCTCCCACAGTCCAAACCTGTGCAGGCTAGGTGGATCGGCCATGCTAAATTGCCTCATAGTGTCCAGGGGTGTGTGTGGGCTATAGGGGGATGGGGATGGGCCTGGGTGGGATGCTCTAAGCAGCAGTGTGGACTTGTTGGGCTGAAGGGCCTGTTTCCACACTGTAGGGAATCTAATCTAATCTTAGTTTTTGAATTTTCTGTGGTCCTCACCATCTCCCTAATGTGCCCACCAGCCTCCGGAGAGGGTTCAGAAGAGGTTTACCAGGACTGGAGGGTTTGAGTTATAAGGAGAAGCTGGGAGTTTTTTTCATTGGAGTGCAGGAGTTTGAGGGGTGACCATTTAGAGGTTTATAAAATCGTGAGGGGTATAGATGAGGTGAATGCCTTTTCCCTAGGGTGAGGGATTTCAAGACTAGGTGGCATATTTGTAAGGTGAGAGGAGAAAGATTTATGAGAGACGTGGGGGCAGTTTTTTTACACAGCGAGTGACTCGTGAGTGAAATGAACTTCCAGAGGAAATGGTGGATGTGGGTACAATTACAATCTTTAAAAGACATGTGGATAAGAACGTGAATAGGAAAGTTTTGGGAGGATATGGACCAGGAGTAGGCAGGTGGGACTGGGATAGTTTGGAATTATATTTGGCATGGACAGGCTGGGCCGAAGGGTCTGTTTCTGTGCTGTATGACTCCATGGCCCTCTGATGGAATCTCTGCGCTACTCCAATTCTGGCCCCTTGCACATCCTTGATTTCAATCCCTCCGTTATTGGCAGCTGAGTCTTTAGTAGGTGGGGGCTCTGAACTCTGGGATTCTCTCCCTAAACCCTTCTCCATATTGTTCATCATCTCTATACCTTGACCAAACTTTTGGTCCATTGTTCCTCGTACAAGAATGATCCTGGGGATGAAGGGATTGTAATATGAGGAATGGTTGAGGAGTCTGGGTCTGTACTCAATGGTTTACGAGGATGAGTGATGGGGAGTCTACTGAAATTTTGACCAACTTCACCTGATGAAGGAGCAGTGCTCCGAAAGCTTGTGATTTCAAATAAACCTGTTGGACTGTAACCTGGTGTCGTGTGATTCCTGACCTTGTCCATCCCATCCCAACACCAGCGTCTCCACACCAAACTCACAAAACACTGAGTTAGAAGATGTTTCCATGAGTAGGAGGGACCAGGACCAAACGGTGGAGAGTGAAGGGATGACGCTTTAGAACGGAGGTGAGGAGGAATTTCTTCAGCCAGAGGGTGGCGAATCTGGAACTCATTGCCTTAGAGGGCTGTGGAGGCCAAGTCATTGAGTGTACAAGACAGAGAAAGATAGTTCCTAATTAGTGAGTAATCAAGGGTTACAGGGAGAAGACAGGAGAATGGGGTTGAGAAACATATCAGCCATGATTGAATGATGGTAGAGTAAACTTGATAGGCTGAATGGTCTAATTCTGCTCTTCTATCTTAAGGTCTTATGGTCTGTGAGGCTGACTCTCAGATTTTGTTCAATAACACGTTGTGAAACACTGTGGGATGATTCATTGCCTCACAGGTGCTATACAAATGCACCCTATCTTCTGACGGGAGGTGTTTTTTGCTCGGGAATTACATCAAAGTTGGCAGATCCAAACTTTCTTACACAACCTGAGCTTCCAGACCCAGGGGGTCACAGTCTAAGGATACGGGGTGGGACTGAGATGAGGAGAAATATCTTCACCCCGAGAGTGGGGGAGCCTCTGGAATTCTCTGTCACAGAAAGTGGTCGAGGCAAAAACATTGAATGTTTTCAAGAAGGAGTTACACATAGTTCTCAGGGCTAAAGGGATCAAAGGGTGTTAGGGGGGGAAGCAGGGACTGAGTTGGATGATCAGCTGTGATTGTATTGAATGGCGCAGCAGGCTCGAAGGGCTGAATGGCCTGCTCCTATCTACGTTTCAACACAGGGGACTTCCTGGTTTTATATTTATTTGTGAGATGTAGGTGTCGCTGCTGAAGCCAGCATTTTATTACCCACCCCTAAATGCGCTTCCCTGGGTGGTTTTGCTTGAGCTATTTCAGGGGGTAAAGAGTTAACCACATTGCTGTGGGTCTGGATTGACATGTTGGCCAGGTTTCCTCCCCAAAGGGCATCAGGTGGGGTATTACTTCATTGACAATAGCTTTCCATTCCAGGTTTTTATGAACTAAATATAAATCCCAGCATGCTCCCGTGGTGTGACTTAGAGTCTTGGAGCTGCACAGCACAGAAACAGACCCTTCGGACCATCTCGTCCACGCTAACCAGATATCCCAAATTAATGTGGCCTCATTTGCCAGCATTTGGCCCGTATCCCTCTAAACCCTTCTTTACTCATGTACCCATCCAGATGCCTTCAACTGTACCAGCCTCCACCACTTCCTCTGGCAGCTCATTCCCTACACGCGCCACCCTCTGTGTGAAAATATTGTTCCTTAGGTCCCTTTCAAATCTTTCCCCTCTCTCCTTAAACTGAATGTAGGATAGAAACCCACATCTCCCGGGTATTAGTCTCTGGCTTCCTAACGCCACCGCGCACCCCCCCAACCTTCTCTCCATCATCATGGGCATCATATTCTCTTAAATAACAAGATTAGAAAGCCAGTGACAGAAACAGAATCACAAAATGGTTCATGGAAAATTATCGAGTCTAGGGGAACTCTTGGGTCAACAGACAAGGATTTCTGACTCAGTTGATCGCTGGAGGATGTCAATATCAGACAATGGGGTCAATTAAGGGCACAGCAAGATCCCACGGTGCCACTGGCGCTGGCACAGTCCATGTCAAATAATTGTAGTTTTCCGTCAGTGTAAATGTCAACGCAAAGGTTTTTGTTCATAATGTGTTGTGTGCTGTGGCTGGTCTAAATCACCCTGTTAATGTGAGTAGGCTCAAAACTTTACGGGGGAAATCATACAACACTCCAATAGAACGTAGAACATAGAACATAACAGCACAGTACAGGCCCTTCGGCCCTCGATGTTGTGCCGACCTGTCATACCGATCACAAGCCCATCTAACCTACACTATTCCATGTACGTCCATATGCTTATCCAATGACGACTTAAATGTACCTAAAGTTCGCGAACCTACTACCGTTGCAGGCAAAGCGTTCCATTCCCTTACTACTCTCTGAGTAAAGAAACTACCTCTGACACCTGTCCTATATCTTTCACCCCTCAATTTAAAGCTATGCCCCCTCATGCTTGCCGTCACCATCCTAGGAAAAAGGCTCTCCCTATCCACCCTATCTAACCCTCTGATTATTTTATATGTCTCAATTAAGTCACCTCTCAACCTTCTTCTCTCTAATGATAACAGCCTCAAGTCCCTCAGCCTTTACTCGTAAGACTTTCCCTCCATACCAGGCAACATCCTAGTAAATCTCCTCTGCACACTTTCCAAAGCTTCCACATCCTTCTTATAATGCGGCGACCAGAACTGTACGCAATACTCCAAGTGCGGCGGCACCAGAGTTTTGTACAGCTGCAGCATAACCTCTTGGTTCCAGAACTCGATCCCTCTATTAATAAAAGCTAAAACACTGTATGCCTTCTTAACAGCCCTGTCAACCTGGGTGGCAACTTTCAAGGATCTGTGTACATGGACACCGAGATCTCTCTGCTCATCTACACTATTAAGAATCTTATCATTAGCCCAGTACTTTGCCTTCCGGTTACTCCTCCAAAGTGTATCACCTCACATTTGTCTGCATTAAACTCCATTTGCCACCTCTCAGCCCAGCTCTGCAGCTTATCTATGTCTCTCTGCAACCCACAGCATCCTTCGTCACTATCCACAACTCCATTGACCTTAGTGTCGTCTGCAAATTTACTAACCCATCCTTCTACGCCCTCATCCAGGTCATTTATAAAAATGACAAACAACAGTGGACCCAACACCGACCCTTGCGGTACACCACTAGTAACTGGTCTCCAGGATGAACATTTCCCATCAACTACCACCCTCTGTCTTCTTTCAGCAAGCCAATTTCTGATCCAAAATGCTATATCTCCCACAATTCCATTCCTCCGCACTTTGTACAATAGCCTATTGCGGGGAATCTTATCGAACGCCTTGCTGAAATCCATATACACCACATCAACCGGTTTACTCTCATCTACCTGTTTGGTCACCTTCTCAAAGAACTCTTAAGGTTTGTGAGGCACGGCCTTCCCTTCGCTAAACTGTGCTGACTATCCCTAATCAATTTATTCTTTTCTAGATGATTATAAATCCTATCCCTTATAACCTTTTCCAACACTTTACCGACAACTGAGGTAAGGCTCACTGGTCTATAATTACCAGGGTTGTCTCTACTCCCCTTCTTGAACAGGGGAACCACATTTGCTATCCTCCAGTCATCTGGCACTATTCCTGTAGACAATGACGAGTTAAAGATCAATGCCAAAGGCTCGGCAATCTCCTCCCTGGCTTCCCAGTGGATCCAAGGATAAATCCCATCCGGCCCAGGGGACTTATCTATCTTCACCTTCTGAAGGATTTCTAATACCTCTTCCTTGTGAACCTCAATCCCACCTAGTCTAGTAGCTTGTATCTCAGTATTCTCCTCGACAACATTGTGGTTTTCTAGAGTGAATACTGTTGAAAAATATTCATTTAGCGCTTCCCCTATCTCCTCTGACTCCACACACAACTTACCACTACTATCCTTGATTGGGCCTAATCTTACTTTCGTCATTCTTTTATTCCTTAAATACCGATAGAAAACCTTAGGGTTTACCCTGATCCTATCCGCCAACAACTTCTCATGTCTCCTCCTGGCTCTTCTGAGCTCTCTCTTTAGGTCTTTCCTGGCTACCTTGTAGCCCTCAAGTGCCCTAATTGAGCCTTCACATCTCATCCTAGCTTCACATCTCATCCTAATGTCATCCAGACTTGAAACACAAGATTGCTCACTCTCTCCATGGATGCTGTCTGACCTGCTATGATCTCCAGAATTTACTGTTTTCAATGCTCCAATATAAGCTGCCTTCTGACTATCTAAACACATTCCAACCCCTCGAGATGATGGAAACACATGCCTATTTCGGGAAAATCTGGAGTTAGACAGCACGGGAACAGACCGTTCCGCCCAACCAGTCCGTGCCGACCACAATCCCAAATTAAACTAGTCCCACCTGCCTGCTCCTGGCCCATATCCCTCCAAACCTGTCCCATTCATGTACTTATCCAAATGTCCGTTAAACATTATAACTGGACCCACATGCCCCACTCCCTCCCTAAGTCCATTCCACCCAGTTTCTCCGGTGTAAAAAGAATTGCCCCTTGTGTCCTTTCTTAAAGCTTTCTCCTCTCACCTTAAAAATATACCCCCTTGTCCTGAACTCACACCCCCACGCTAGGGAAAAGACACCCACCACTCACCTTATTGATGCCCCTCATCATTTTATAAACCCCTATAATGTCACCTCCTACACTCCAGGGAAAAAAAAGTTATTATTGATTTTAAGTCTAGACAAATGCAGCAGATAAAAAGGAAGTATCGATGAGGTTAGCAGATAGGAGGAAGTAAATATTTACAGATACCCTGTGGGCAGAATGGCTTGATTCTCTAATAAAAAAAACCAAAAGAACTGCGGACGCTGTAAATCAGGAACAGAAACAGAAGTCGCTGGAAAAGCTCAGCAGGTCTGGCAGCATCATGTTGAGGAGGAAACAGAGTTAATGTTTCGGGTCCGGTGACCCTTCATCAGTTGATTCTCTACATTGCAGAGAGCACTTTAGAACGAGTGTGCCAGGGTGGGTACTGTTTTTCTCCCTTGTCTTAATAGAAATGAATGGTGAGGGTGCCACACAAGTACAAGATTTTGTTGCTGGGACGTTGGGGACGATGTTGCTTGGGAAATGTATCCCTGGTGGAGAGGGGGGAGATCAGAGGTCTCTTACACAAACTGAGCTTCGGCAACTAATTTTTGTTCATTTGTTCACAGGATATACTAGGCCAGCATTAACCGCCCCGTTAAAGGTCAGTCACATCGCTGAGGGTCTGGAGTCACATGTAGGCCAGACGGGGTAAGGACGGCAGATTTCCCTCCCTAAAGGGCATTAGTGAGCTGGATGGGTTTTGTCAATATATGCAGGGATTTTTCTACTGGCCATTAAACATTGCCTTTTCAACACTAAACCGTCCATGTTTCTGAACTAATCGGCAATTTACGCATAACATCAGTTGGAGGCAGCGCACCGATCATTAAACTCAGGTACGGAGAGGGAGAGAGAGAGAGAGAGAGAGAGGAGGGCACACTGTCAAAATGGGGTTGGAAGGATAAAATGACAGCATTTGAACCTCTAAGAGGTCAGATAGGTTTTTAACAATCATTCCAGTTTTTTATTTTTTTCATTTAACCATCTGCTGCAGAGAGATTTGAACCCATGCTCCTCAAACATTAGCCTGAGTGTTTGGTGCGATGTTATTCTGGTCACATTACCACTTGGCCAGTGCGTAGCTGCACCTGGGTTGGTTATAGCGTAGTTTAGCTGGACCAACTCCTTTGCTCCTATCCTCCACCTGTTTCTGATTTCCCAGGGGTTGAGCCAACTGTCTTGTAAAAGCCCTAATGGAGCCCATAGTCTCAGGCAGCGCATTCCAGATTGCAATCACTCACCATTTCAAAACAGAAAGCTCTGCCTCATGTCTCCACTGCTTCTCTTGCCAGTCAGTGCAGGAGGGCACAGCCCGCGATATTGATATCACGTCTCCATTCTGTGTACAAACTATCGTGCTGTCTGTTACATTTAGTGGAGAGTCTGCGTTATCAGGAGAGGCTGGGACTTTTCTCCCTGGAGTGTAGGAGGCTGAGGGGTGACCTTATAGAGGTTTATAGAATCATGAGGGACATGGATAGGGTGAATAGCAAAGGCCTTTTCCCTGAGGGTAGGGGAATCCCAAATGACAGGGGCACAGGTTTATGGTGAGAAGGGAAAGATCTAAAAGGGAAGAGAAACAGAAGTTGCTGGAAAAGCTCAGCAGGTCTGGCAGCATCTGCGGAGAGAAATCAGAGTTAACGTTTCAGGTCCAGTGACCCTTCCTCAGTACTTTTAGTTCCTGATTTGCAGCATCCACAGATCTTCTGGTTGTTATTTCAGATTTAAAAGGGACCTGAGGGGCAACTATTTCACACAGAGGGTGGTGCATGTATGGAACGAGCTGCCAGAGGAAGTGGAGGAGGCTGGTACAGTTACAGCATTTAAAAGGCATCTAGAGAGATGGATAGGAAGCGTTTAGAGGGATAGGGGTGAAACACAGGCAAATGGGACTAGTTTAGTTTGGGAGACCTGGTTGACAGGGTCAAGTTGGACTCGAATGCTAAACAAAGATTTTTCTTTTAAAGTCTTGGAATTAAAGGGATAGTATAATGGTGAGCGTATAGCCACCAAGATGAAAATCCATCTGGTTCCCAATGTCCTTTCGAGAAAGAATTCTGCTATCCTTACCCAGGCTGGACCTACACGTGACTCCAGACCCATGGCAATATGGCTGACATTTAACTGCCCCGCAGGAGCAACCGGGAATAAACAGCGACATTCCTAAATGAATGAACAGAAAATTCTCCTTGGTGTTTTAATACAGTGGCGATGAGGAGACCTCCATATTGGAGAGCTAAATGAGAAGAAAGGCTGTGTTGGACACCAACCTTGCTGGGATTGTCCTTCCTCACCTTCAGCTCAGCGTCAGCCAGTTCAAAAGGGAGGGGAAAATTCATGATTGTTCAGCATTAGTAAGATGAGGAAATTTGTGATGTTCCCAACCTGCTCCCATCCCTACAACAACTCAGTAATACAAGAAAAAAGACCAAGCTTCTGGGGCCATGTTTATTGGTGCATTGTCAATGTTAAGAGGTGTCTAGGAGCACTTCCACATGACTAAAGCCAACCTTCTGCCTCCTTAACTGATGTCATCCTTATCTTAGAGACAAGCCTGTGGCCTAGGAGCTACGAGTGTAAGAAGCTCTCTCCAAAGTTCAAAGTTCATGACCTGTGATGTTCCAAGGCAGCTCCCAGGACTGCCACCACTTCTTCTTGTTTACTTCTGGGCTGGCATCAGGTCGTCAATGCTCTTCCCCTTCTCTAGTCGTTTCTCCATCTCGATCATCAGCTTCACGCCATCAACCACCATCTGGACCTGCTCGACCTCAGAGAAGCCCAGGCGATCAGCATTGGAAATGTCATAGACACTGCCAACTGCTTCAGTGTCCACACCACCTGGTGGGCCAAAGGACAATAATCAGGTTACCATCGAACAACACTAATAACCAACAGCCACGCGACAGCCCCGCTGATCTTCCCCGAACATCCAAAAGGGTTCATCTGTCACACATTATCTTCATTCAGTCAGCTCCAGGTTACAGCAGCCATTTTGTTCACATTACATTTTGGTTATTTATTTTTCTGTCAGCCACTGTAGCAGCCATTTTGTTCATGTCAGCCTTACCGGGAGCCATTTTGTTCATGTTTCATTTTGGCCATTTGTTTTCTGTCAGTCACTGTGGTGGCCATTTTGTTCTTGCTGGCCACTGTGGTGGCCATTTTGTTCATGTCAGGCTTGATGGTGGCCATTTTGTTCATGTTATATTTTGGTTATTTATTTTCTGTCAGCCACTGTGGCGGCCATTTTGATCATGTCAGCTGCAGCAACAGCCATTTGGACACGTTTGTTGGGGACGGGGTAGATCTGGAGTCTCCCAGGTCCTTTGCCTGCCTCAATATGGACAGGAGATGCCCTGGCACGACCTACCTACACATTGCACACAGTGCTTGGTGGGTGGGAGGAGAATAGCGTATTTCCCAAAGGTCACGTTACCTGTGCCACGCTTCTGAAGCCTTGTCCTCTTAAGGATCTCGCCGAATTTCTCATGCTTGCACAGGTGAGGAATTTTAACGTGGACACCGCCCCGTAGGCCAGTGCCCAGGTTAGATGGGCAAGTGAGGACATAGCCAAGATGCTCATTCCACATGAAACCGCGCCCAGCCTTGACAAAGATGTCTTCAATCTGCATTGGGAAGACAGCAGTAAGAGCGTGAGAACAAAGCTTCGGTGCCCTAACAAATGCCACAGGCCTTTCTGCCCAATTAGTCTCTTCCTGCTGCCCGTGGAATATTCTCCCGCCCAACAAACTACGCCTCAAACGTCAAAGAGCTGAGGAAGATGGAAGTCTGAAGCAAAAAAACAGATCGGTGGAGAAACTCGGTGGCGTCCGTGGAGAGACAAACAGGGTTTTGGGTCCAGCGACCCATAGACTCACACAGCGTGGCAACAGACCCTTCGGCCCAACCAGTCCATGCCGACCATAATCCCAAACTAAACAAGTCCCTGCTCCTAGCCCATATCCCTCCAAATATTTTTTATTCATGAATTTATCCAAATGTCTTTTGAACGTTGTAACTGTACCCACATCCACCACGTCCTCTGGAAGCTCATTCCACATGCAAACCACCCTCTGTGTAAAAAAGTTGCCCCCCATGCCCTTTCGGGGCAGCACGGGGGGGGGGGGGGGGGGGCGCTCAGTGGTTAGCGCTGCAGCCTCACAGCGCCAGGGACCCGGGTTCGATTCCAGCCTCAGGTAACTGTCTGTGTGGAGGTTGCACATTCTCCCCGTGTCTGCGTGGGTTTCCTCCGGATGCTCCGGTTTCCTCCCACAGGCCAAAGATGTGCAGGCTAGGTGGATTGGCCATGCTAAATTACCCGCAGTGTTCAGGGGTGTGTGGGTTATGGGGGGATGGGTCTGGGTGGGATGCTCCAAGGGGGGGTTTTGACCTGTTGGGCCGAAGGGCCTGTTTCCGCACTGTAGGGAATCTGATCTAATCTAATCCAAATCCTTCTCCTCTCACCTTAAAAGTGTGCCCCCTAGACTTGAAATGCCCCACCCCCGGGAAAAGCCACCAGTTATTCACCTTATACATACCCCTCGTGATTTTATAAACCTCTGTAAGGTTACCGCATAATCTTGTGTACCCTAAAGTCCCCGCCTACGCAGTGTCACCCTATAACCTTTCCTAACTCTGCTTTCTCTGTCCGCCAGACCTGCTGAGTTTTTCCAGCAATTTTTGTTCCGGTTTCAGAAGGCAGCTGATCGAGAGAAGCAAACATGCAGGGCTATGGTTGGAGACGGGCTGGGGAGGTGAGACTTGCTCGACAGGGGGCCAGCAATCGATCCCAAAGGGACTGTTTGCGCAGTCTGGCTGTGTCAGAATCAGGCCACCGCTGTTAGCTCATGCCTCGTCTGTGCTGAACTATCTTACCTTTTTCAGACCCACGCAGAAACGCCTGAACACCTCCTTCATGTTGCCACCTTTCTGCATGGAGATGACACGGAGGTGGTCTTCCTCATTGACCCAAACCAAGAAGGTTTTATCATCATTATGCCTACGTCAAGAACCAAAGAAAATCAGTCAAACCCATTCTAGAGGGTCACACATGCTACTGCTTCCGCATCTTGCCCATTTGACAACATGCGAGGGGCACTTGCAACATTTCTCTCGTCTCATACAGCCATACAGCACAGAAACAGACCCTTCCACCCAACCGAACATAATCCCAGACTAAACTAGTCCCACCTGCCTGCTCCTGGCCCATGTCCCTCCATACTCTTTCCTATTCACGCACTTATCCAAACATCTTTTGAGCGTTGTAACTGTACCCATGTCCACCACTTCGTCTGGAACTTCATTCCACACAATGGCCTCACCCTGAGTAAAAGAAAAATGCCTCATGTCTTTTAAATCTCTCTCCTCTCATCTTAAAAATATGCCCCCTGGTCTTGAATCCCCCCCACGCTAGGGAAAAGATACCTGTCATTCACCTTATTGAAACCCCTCATGATTTTGTAAACCTCCGTAGGGTCACCCCTCAACCTCCAACGCTCCAGGGGAAAACGTCACGGTCTCTCTTTATAACTCAAACCCTCCGGTCCTGGCAACATCCTGGTAAATCTCTTCTGAACCCTCTCCAGTTTAATAATCTCCTTCCTTTAACAGGGCGACCAGCACTGGAGACAGTTCTCCAGAAGAGGCCTCACCGACATCCCTGTACAACCTCAAATGGCGTCCCAACTCTTAGACTCAAAGGGCTGAGTAATGAAAGCAAGCATGCTAAACACCTTCGTAACCATTTCAAACCCTCACCTCGTCTTTCTCTCAGTGTGAACCTTCCTCTCAAAACAAAGCCAAACGCATATGGCCTCACCACCCACCCCAGCTACCAGTCCATGTCCAACATGGGCGCCCACATTGACACACAACCCAGATTCGTTCCAGTCTATAGAACATTACAGCACAGTACAGGCCCTTCGGCCCTCGATGTTGTGCCAATCTGTCATACCGATCTCAAGCCCATCTAACCTACACTATTCCAACTACGTCCATATGCTTGTCCAATGATGACTTAAATGTACCTAAAGTTGGCGAATCTACTACCGTTGCAGGCAAAGCGTTCCATTCCCTTACTACTCTCTGAGTAAAGAAACTACCTCTGACACCTGTCCTACATCTTTCACCCCTCAATTTAAAGCTATGCCCCCTCGTGCTCGCCGTCACCATCCTAGGAAAAAGGCTCTCCCTATCCACCCTATCTAACCCTCTGATTATTTTATATGTCTCAATTAAGTCACCTCTCAGCCTTCTTCTCTCTAACGAAAACAGCATCAAGTCCCTCAGCCTTTCCTCGTAAGACCTTCCCTCCATACCAAGCAACATCCTAGTAAATCTCCTCTGCACCCTTTCCAAAGCTTCCACATCCTTCTTATAATGCGGTGACCAGAACTGTACACAATACTCCAAGTGCGGCCGCACCAGAGTTTTGTACAGCTGCAGCATAACCTCTTGGTTCTGGAACTCGATCCCTCTATTAATAAAAGCTAAAACACTGTATGCCTTCTTAACAGCCCTGTCAACCTGGGTGGCAACTTTCAAGGATCTGTGTACATGGACACCGAGATCTCTCTGCTCATCTACACTTCTAAGAATCTTACCATTAGCCCAGTACTTTGCCTTCCGGTTACTCCTACCAAAGTGAATCACCTCACTACCAAGGCAGACCAGCAAAACTTTGATGTGGGCACAAATGTGCATCGCTGAGGAGGCAGCGGAGCACTGCTAATGTCACTAGTTACCGAGCAATCACCCTGTCTTCGGGAGCATGGGTTCAATTCTCCCCACGGTCGCAGATGGTATTTGAATACAATTAAGCGTGCTGAATTTTGAATTGAGAGCTAGTCTCAGTGATGCTAACTCTGAAACTATCGTCAACTGTTCTGAAAAATGAAACCCATCTGCTCATTAATGGAAATGGGAATCTTGCCATCCTTACCTGGTCTGGCCAGCATGTGACACAGACAGGGGGGCGCAGGGGCCAAGTCACTGAGTGTCTTTAAGACAAGCTGGGTTTTTGATCAGTGAGGGGATCGAGGGTTACGGGGAGAAGGCAGGAGAATGGGGTTGAGAAACATATCAGCCATGATTGAACAGCAGAGCAGGCTCAATGGGCCGAATAGCCTGATTCAGCTCCTGTATCTTATTGACTCCAGACCCACAAACCCTTAACAGCTCCCTGAAATGGCCTGAGCTACACACTCATTACAAGGGGCAGTTAGGGAAGGGTAATCAGTAATGCCCACATCCTACACTAACACCTTACTCCAGAGACCCCCGCCAGGATGTGGTTGACTACTCTCTCAGAAATAGAAACATAGTGCTAGTTCTGCCGTTCAACGTTCATCCAACTCAGTCCCCACTTTCTTCTTCACACCCTCCCATCCTGAGAATTGGTCCTCAGCAACTCACACCAGGGGTGGCCATTCGGCACTGACCTCACCCAGTACCACCCGATCTAGTCATTCAGACCCAAACAGGTTCCATTTCTCTTAAAGTACAGGCTGGCTGAGACCTGATGGATTTTTTTTGGAAAAGTGTTTGATAGGGTTGATATGATACTTCCCTGTGTCTGTGTGTGTGTGTGTGTGTGTGTGTGTGTGTGTGTGTGTGTGTGTCAGAGTGTGAGTGTCAGAGTGTGTGCGTATGAGTGAGTTTGTGAGTGTATGGGTGTCTGTCTGTGTGTGCGTGTGTCTGTGCGCATGTCTGCATGTGTATAGGTGTGTGTCTGTGTGTGTTAGAGTCAGTTTGTGTGTGTTTAGAGCAGGAGGAGAGGAGACAGAGAGACTGAGGGAGAGAGAGACGCAGAACCTTGACTCTGAACCTTTCTTGCCTATGGGCAAGAAATGCAGCAGAGTCAGCAAATCCCTTGGTGAATTGAGGAGAACTGTCATTAGCTGGAGACGGGGTAGGGGGGGAAGAGCGTGGAACCTGACCCCAAAGGCAGGAATGATCATGGTGAATGACTTCTAAAGTGTGTAAACACAGTAGGGAGAAAGGGAACTGAAGGAGAAAGTGGGCAGTGATAGTCACAGTGGGAGCAATATCACCAGCAGGGACTGGTTGTGGTGGGAACGGCCTGTTACTACGCGGTTAACTCTCAGGGATGTGAGGTGTTTGCTGGTCGAACATCTCTGCAGTTACTCACCAAATTCCTCTTGCATCAGGCCAATCACGGGCCATTCCAGAGGCCAGGAGCAGTGGGGAGACTGGCTTGTCAAACAGGAAGTGGTCATCGATCAGCTGTTGCTGCTCTGCGTCAGACATACTGGCTAGCGGGTAATATTTACCCTTGAACTCACCGATCAGGCTGTTAAGAGCTGAGGTTTAAACAGAAAGCTTTAATACGAGAGCACAACTCTTCAGGACCAATGCAAGAATGCCAAATCTTAAACCAACAAATCCGAGGACAGGGAGCTGCTCATTGGTCAACTCTAATGGGACAAGGCCCCGTTATGGAGAAAGGGAGGGGATACTACAGGCTGTCAGCAGGCACAGGCCTCCAACATATCCCTTTTGTTTCCAACCAATGGGCCACTGCTTTGTATGCGTCTGTGGCATAGCTCAGAGATACAGTGGCCGGAGCGTCTGAGTGGACCAGCCGCGCCCCATTAAAGGAAATGCCCTTCTTGCATCACCACCCACGTCACGCCAACGAGAAACAGCTCACGAGGGTGAGGCCAATCAGCACGGTGAATTTAAACCGTGGTGATGGGGGTCCTCTTGTGGCACGGTGGAAGTGTCCCTACCTCTGGACTAGGGAGGCCTGGGTTTGTGGTGGCTCAGTGGTTAGCGCTGCTGGGCACTAAGGACCCGGGTTCCATCCCACCCTCGGGCGACTGTCCGTGTGGAGTTTGCACGTTCTCCCCGTGTCTGCGTGGGTTTCCTCCCACAGTCCAAAGGTGTGCAGGTTAGGGTGGGATTGGCCGTGGGAAATTACCCATAGTGCCCAGGGATGTGCAGGTTAGGGGTGGATTGGCCGTGCTATATTACCCATAGTGCCCAGGGATGTGCAGGTTAGGGGTGGAGTGGCCGTGCTATATTACCCATAGTGCCCAGGGATGTGCAGGTTAGGGGTGGATTGGCCATGCTAAATTACCCATAGTGCCCAGGGATGTGCAGGTTAGGGGTGGAGTGGCCGTGCTATATTACCCATAGTGCCCAGGGGTGTGCAGGTTAGGGGTGGATTGGCCGTGGGAAATTACCCATAGTGCCCAGGGGTGTGCAGGTTAGGGTGGATTGGCCATACTAAATTACCCATAGTGCCCAGGGATGTGCAAGCTGGGTGGGCTAGCCATGGGAAATACAGGTTGATGGGGATAGGGTAGAGGGGTGTTGGGTCTGGGTGGAATTCCATTTAGAGGGTCAGTATGGGCTCGATGGGCCAAATGGCCTGCTTCCACACTGTAACGATCCCACGATTCAAGCCCCACCTGCTCTGAAAGTGTGCAATAACATCTCTGAACAGGTGGATTAGAAAACTAGGTTATAAAAACTTTGCAGTGACAGTCTGAAATCTGGCACTCTTGCATGTGTCCTGATGGACGTGAGATGAGAGACATCAGCAACATGTCTGTCAATTCAGCAGGGCTCGATTTCTCCCCCAAGAAGCGCATTAATTGTTGGTAAGAGCAAGCTCCAGCCCAGAGAGAAAGGTTCAGAGTCGAAGTCTCAAGTTAATGATGACTGTTATTCAATTAATGTAACATTACTTAGTGTTGCCCGTCCCTAGTCGCCCCTTGAGAAGGTGGTGATGAGCTGCCTTCTTGAACCAATGCTGCAGGGGCACCCACACAGTGCCCTGAGGGAGGGAATTCCAGGATTTTCACCCAGCGACACCCAAGGAGCAGCTAATATCATCACATCAGCTAGTAGCTCAGAAACCAAGGCGAATAAGGCCATAGAGACAGCATGGAACCGGGCCCTTCGGCCCAACCTACCCATGCTGCCCAGTTTTCACATAAACTAGTCCCATTTGCCAGCATTTGCTCCATATCCCTCCATATCTATCCCATCCATCTACCTGTCTAAATGTTTATTAAATTGTACTCATTTCCAACACTGCCTCTAGTAGGCCGTTCCAAACACTCACCATCCTCTGTTGTCCCTCTGCACCCTTTTGTATCTTTCCCCTCTCACCCTAACCCTCTCGTTTTAGACTCCCCCACCCTGGGGAAAACCTATCTACCTTATCCATGCCCCTCATGATTTTATAAACCTCTACAAGTCTCCTAAGGTCCAGGGGAATAAGGTCCTTTCCTGCTAACTGAAACCTCCCAGTCCAGGGAGCACCCTAGTAAATCTTTTCTGCACTCTTTCTAGTTTACTGGTATCCTTTCTATAGTAGGGCAACCGGAATTGCTCCAAATCCTGGGAATATGAGTTTCAGTCCCACATGGAAGCTGGTGAGATATGAACACAGTATAAAAAAACATGGAATTGAAAGCTAATGACAACCATAGCCCCTTGTCAGCAAAAAACCCCATCTGGCTCACTGGTGTGCTTTAATGAAGGGTACCTGCCAACCTTACCTGGTCTGGCCTACACGTGACTCCAGGCCCACAGCGATGTGGCTGACTCTTAACTGCCCTCTGGGCAACTAGGGATGGGGCAATAAATGCTGGTAACTATTCACATGAAAGATTTCTTTTTAAATCGAGATGATATGGGAGTCTTGGGTGGAACGGCTCTTTGAGATGATGGTGCTCCCATATCCCTTCCCATTGGGAGGAGATGGCCCAGCAGTATCACCTGGCCCGGGGTAATGTTCTAGGGAATCCGGGTTCGAATCCCGCCAGGGCAGATGGTGGAATTTGAATCGGACAAAATATCTGGAATTAAGAACCTAATGATGACCATGAATCCATGGTGGATAGTTGGGAGGGGATATCCATCTGGTTCAATGGTGTGAAGAGTATCTGCCTTCCATACCCAGCCTGGCCCTATACGTGACTCCAGACCCACAGCGATTAGAGATGGGGCAATAAATGGTCCTCGTCCCCAGAATGAATTAAAAAAATACCTCTTCCCTCCACCTCCTCCACCCCGGTTCTTTGAGATGGTGGGGGTCAAGGGGACCGTTGACAGAGAGCTCGAAAACAGACACAGAGCAAGGCTGGGGCAGCTGACCAGCAGGCACTAGACCAACTTGTGCCCAGCGCCCACTGGCCTACCTTCTACGGAGAGTTTCTCAATGAGGCGTCGCTCCCCACGGCTGCAGTGAGGCGGCAGAGCAATGCCCTTGATGCTGCGGCCGGTTCGGACCCTGCTGCTCAGGACGTAGTTGGAATCGAGGTCATCACCGCCCTGCACGATGTGGAAAGAAACTTGGTCAGCCACAGGGAGGCGCTGGCATCATTATAACGCACGGCTTTCTCCACACAAAAACCAAAAAGCATCCAGAAGCAAGCTGCAGACGCACTGAGTTCAAATTACGAATTGCGAACACAGCCCAGTCCCTCACGCAAGTTGACCTCCCATTACTGACTCTATCTACACCTCCCGCTGCTTTAGGAACATCAACAAAGATCCTTCCCAGCCCGGTTACAATCTCATCCAACCTCTTCCATTGGGCAGAAGATACAAAAGCTTAAATACACGCACCAACAGATTCAAGAACAGCTTCTTCCCCGCTGTTATCGGGCTTCTGAATGCGCCTCTCAAATTTTAAATTTAATGTTGATCTCACTGTGTGTGTGCATCTTCTCTGGATCCGTAACATTGTATTCCTCACCCTGTTCTATTACCCCAATGCACTTTGTATGGTTTAATCTGACTGCATGCAAAACAAAACTTTTCACTGTACCTGGGTACGTGTGACAATAATAAATCAAATCAAATCAGATCAGACCCAAACAGAACATACTCAGTTTAGGGCCTTTGAAAAATAAATTATTCTCTTTTAGGTACTTTTGAATTGAACAAAGTCCTTTTCTTCCCCCCCAAGTAGACTGTAGTAGACCTAAAAGCTAAAACCTCTCCAAGGTGGTCAGATAAGGAATGACTGGCCTGTATTTTTATGATTATTCAGACCGGACCATTGAACCCTCTCAGATCCTGCCTTCCATACACAGGCGCTAAATGGACAAATGCAGGGATTTACAAAACACAACACAAATTCGAGCCACCGTCAAGCCCCAGCACCAAGTATATGGTTGGGAAGGAGGGTTGTGGTCTAACTGGATAACCTTTCCAACAAGTAGGAGAGATATGACGGGCCGAATGGCCCGCTGCACCAATCTGCAATACCGGGCTGGCGTGGTCACATGGTTTGACTAAAGATGGAAGACGATACAAACAGGGAGACAGCTTCTACTCTTATTTACTCTTTCACAGGATGGGGCATCGCTGGCCGGGCCCAGCGTTTATTACCCCACTCCCTACTTGCTCCCATGAGGACCTGGGGGGAGCTGCCTTCCTGACCCACAGCAGCCCATGTGCAGTAGGTTGGCCCACAAGGCCATTGGGGAGGGAATCCCAGGCTATTGACCCAGTGACAGTGAAGGAGCAGCGATACATGTCCAAGTCAGGGTGGTGAGGGGCTCGGAGGGGAACTTGCAGGGGGATGGTGTTCCTGTGTATCTGCTGCCCCTTGTCCTTCTAGATAGAAGTGGTGCCCTGGAGCATCAGAGATGTTGGGTTTGTAGGGGCTCTCCTGATGCAGTGGTAGAGTCCCCATCCTAGAACCAGAGACCTGGGTTCAATTTGTGTGTAATAACATCTCTGAACTGATTGATTAGAAGCTGCCATGGGGCTGAATGGCCTCTTGCTGTGCAAAGGACTATCTATGATGTGAGTCTGGTGACAATAAGCCGATGATTATCAGACTGATTTCACTTATCTTCGAATCAGATCGCAGACCTGTCCGTTGCTCTGTCCCTCGCCCTGTCCCTCTGCTCCCAGAGTGAGAGGAAAGAGGTGGAGTTAGTTAGTCTGCTCACGGCCCGGTACAAACCTTCAGATTCTCATGGTTCAGGTCAGTCTTGTGTTTATCTGTAGGTTTGTAGCCGCCGTGACGATCCTCAATGACAGGATCGAAGAGATCCCTGAAGACTTCGTAAGATTCCTCGTCACCAGCAACGCAGCCCACGGTCATGATGAAAGGATGACCTAAGGCACAGCAACAAAAAGCCGAGGTTAGCCGCCTCGCAATGGGACGGCGATACAGCCGAATACAGCAGTGCCATGATAGAAAAATTCAGAGCAGGAAGGCTGTTCCATCTTCTCCCTCAGTTCCCACATCATCTCTCAAATTTCTCAGTTGCAAACTTTTGAATTAAATCTTCCCAGCAACAGAGCAACCATTGTCATATAGTGTGGGAGCAGATCCTTCGGCCCAACCAGTCCATGCTGACCAGGTTTACCAACAAAAAGTCCCTTCTAAACCTTTCCTATCCATGTATCTGTCCAAATGTCTTTTGAATGTTGCAACTGTACCCACATCTACACTTCCTCTGGCAGTTCATTCCACCCTCTGTGTGAAAAAGTCACCCTTCAGGTCCCTTTTAAATTGTTCTCCTCTCACCTTAAAGCATGTCCCCTAGTTTTGAACTCACCACTCCAGGGAAATTCGCCTTATCTGTACTCCTTATTATTTTACAACCCTCTATACTTACCCCTCAACTTCCTAGGCTCCAGTGAAAAATGTCCCAGCCTATCCAGCCTCTCCTTATAACTCAAGCCGTCCATTCCTGGCGACATCCTGGTAAATCTTTTCTAACCCCTGTCCAATTTAATAATATCCTTCCTGTAACAGGGCGACCAGAACTGTAGTCAATATTCCAAAAGGGGCCTCACTAATGCCCTGCACAACCTCAACATGATGACCTAACTCCTGCACTCAAATGTCTGAGTAATGAAGGCAAGTGTGCTAAAGACCTTATTAACCCCCCTGTCTATCTGTGAGGCAACTTTCAAAGAACTATGTACCTGAACCCCTAGGTCTCTCTGTTTGATAACACTACCCAGGGCCCTACCATTAACTGTATAAATCCTGCCCTCATTTGTTTTCTCAGAATGTAATTGCGTTATTAAGCTCCTTCTGCCACTCCTCAGCCCATCAACCCAATTGATCCAGATCCTTTTATTATCTTAGATAACCTTCTTCAATGTTGACTATACCATCAATCTTAGAATCATCTGCAAACTTTCTAAGCGTGCCTCCTATATTTTCATCTAAACCATTTATATTAATGACAAAAAAAATGCCACAGGTCACAGGCCTCCACCACCACGTTCTGCCTCAAACCATGAAGCCAATTTTATATCTAACTGGCCAGATCTCCCTGAGTCACACTGATCTAACTTTACTAATTAGTCTACCATGTGGAACCTTGTTGAAGGCTTTACTAAAGTCCACGTAGACAACATCGACTGCTCTCCCCTCATCTATCCTTTCGCTTGCATCCTCAAAAAAACTCAATCAAGCGTACGAGATGCGATTTCCCCACAAACAAAGTCATGCTGACTATCCCCGATCAGTCCTTGCCTCTCCAAATGCGTGTAAATCCTGTCCCTCAGAATCCTCTCCAATAACTTACCTACCACTGATGTAAAACTAAAGGTCTATAGTTCCCAGGCTCCTGATTACAGCCTCTCTTAAATAAAGACACACCATTAGCCACCCTCCAGTCCTCCAACGCCTCACCTGTGCCTGTGGATGATACTAATATCTTTGCTGGGGGGGGGGGGTGGCCCACAATTTCTTCCCTAACTCCCCACAATGTCCTGGGATACACTTAATGAGGTCCCGGAGATTTATCCACCGTTGTGCATTTCAATACCCTGCAGCACTTCCCCTTCTGTAATGTGAACTGTTTTCAATACATCACTATTTATTTCCCTAAGTTCCCTAGCCTCCACTTCTTCGTCCACAGTACAACCTGATGCAAAGTATTCAGTTAGTATCTCTCCCATCTCCTGTGGTTGCACATGTAGATGACCTTCATTAATTTTTAAGATGTCCTATTCTTCCCAGACTGCTCTTAATGTATTTGTAGAATTTTTTTGGGTTATCCTTAACCTTATCTGCTGAAGTTATCTCACATTCCCTCTTTGCCATCCTGACTTCCCCCTTAACGATACCCCTACAAGCATTAAACTCTGCAAGAGATTCACTTGTTCCCAGGACCTAGTGTTTGCCTGTTTCTAATTCTTGACCAAAGCCTCAGTATCTTTACTTATCCATTGTTCCCCAGCCTTACCCCTCAGGAGCATGGAGCCTCTGAACTCTTGTCATCTCACTTTTGAAACCCTCCCACTCATCAGCCGACTCTTTACCTGCGAACAGTCTACCACATTCACCTCTTGAAAGTTCCTGCCTCGTACCATCAAAATTGGCCTTACTCTGCATGACGTTAACTTTTGTACAAGGAAGAATGCGCACAGCGGCTTTCAGCTTCTCACTCTCACCTTCAACATTACGCTGCAACTGTTTTGAGATGCCCCTGGCCCTGGCAGAAGGTGAGGTCAGATACCATCCTGAATTGACGTTCACCGCCATAGTAGGTCTCCAGTCTGTGCTCCTTACAGAAGTGTCCCCTATAACAAATATTCCTTGGGAACTTTGACAAGCCCTGCTTAACATAAAGATTTCCGAAGAAGGGTCCACACCTGAAACGTCAGCCTTCCTCCTCCTCTAATGCTGCCTGTGTTCATCCAGTTCTACACCTTGTTATCTCGGATTCTCCCGCATTGGCCATTCCCACCATCTCTAACATAAAGATTTATGCCTGAGGCCTGCTTGCCACTTCTGTTTTCCGTCTGCGAGACTGTCTCCCCATAACGATACCCAAAACGGAATATCTGTTTGAGACAGGAATGAGCACAGGAGACTCTTGAACTTCCTTCCCACCTCTCCCGATAGTCCCCCATTTATCTGACTTAACCATCTCTCTGAAGCATCACATTCTGTGCCTCCTGTATGCTCCTCAGTGTCTCTAAATGCCTCTTCAGCCCAACTAAACAGTCCAATATGAAATGGACCCCAACACATGTGGTGTAAACAGTCTCCAGGATTAGCCAATCATTCCCTAATCTCCCACATCCGACAGGAAGAACATTCCATTCCCATAATTGTCCCCTAAATTTAGACTTGCCCACAAACACCAACACCTTTCTCAAACCCAGTGTCTGTCCGCTGATTGCTGCTGACGCACTATGCTAATGGGGCAGAGAATTCCAAAGGAGGACAGCTCTTTAAGCGAAGACATTCCTCTTCATTGAGGTCTCGCAGGACCTTCCTTCTGAGTCGGTGAACCCTTGTTCCAGATGGTACAGCCGCAGGGAAGCACACTCTGACTAACTGCACTGTTAATTCCACTCCAAACCTGATGCTGCGATGCGTTCACCATTCGGACTGTCCTAATCTCTAAGAGCTAGGGGTCCAGCGGTTGTGTCGTGGTAATGTCATTGGGTTAGGCATTCAGAAGCGAAGGTCTGGGGACAGGATTTGAATCATGCCTACGCAAACAGGGAGTTTGGATTCAGCGGAAGCCTTGAAATGTAATGGTAGCCATTATTCGAACTGTTGTTTTAAAAATCTGGTGTGATACGGCCCTACACGTGACTCCAGGCACACAGCAATATGGTCATCTCTTAACTGCATTCTGGGTAAATAGGTTACAAGTACTGGTCTGGCCTTCTGATTGATCAAAAACGTCTACTTAATCTCTCCCCATAGATCAATTAACAATGCCGTCATCAAACCAGGATTGTGATGATCAATGTTAACAAAGTGTGGGGCTGGATGGACGCAGCAGGCCGAGCAGCATCTCAGGAGCACAAAAGCTGACATTTCGTGCCTAGGCCCTTTTCTGATGAAGGGTCAAGGTCTGATACATCAGCTTTTGTGCTCCTGAGATGCTGCTTGGCCTGGTGTGTTCATCCAGCCTCACACTTTGTTATCTCGGATTCTCCAGCATCTGCAGTTCCCATTGTCTCTTGTGATGATCAATGATTGGCTTCAATAACAGACTGCCACCCCTTGATGTTCAATAGGGTTCCTACTGCTGAAACCACCCACCTCTCCCCCCATTATCAACATCTGACTGACCTGGACCCAGCCATTTCAATGATGTGGAGGTGCCGGTGTTGGACTGGGGTTGACCGAGGTCAGAAGTCACACGACATCAGGTTACAGTCCGACAGGTTTATTTCAAATCACAAGCTTCCTGAGAGCTGCTGAAGCACTTCACATGATGAAGGAGCAGTGCTCCGAAAGCTTGTGATTTCAAACAAACCTGTTGGACTATAACCTGGTGTCGCGTGACTTCTCACCTTCAGCCTTATAAACACAGCAGCTACAAGGGCAGGTCAGAAGCTGGGATTCTTGCGAGGAGTAACTCACCTCCCGACTCCCTAAAGCCTGTCCATCATTCACAAGCCAGGAGTGCGACGGAATAGTCCCCACTTGCCCTGGAAGGGGGCGGCTTCAACTCAAGAGGCTCAACACCATCCAGGACAAAGCAGGCCTCGGCACCACGTCCACAAATATCCCACTCCCTCCCCCCCACCACCGACGCTCAGTCGCAGCAGTGTGTACCATCTACAAGATGCACTGCACCCATTCACCAAAGATCCTTTGGGTGTCCTCTCACCTGGGTTGTCCACACCAGTCTGGATCACATCGTCAAGGGTGAAGCCACTAGGTGTTTCCTTGTCCCGAAGACGTTTGTAGATGTCCAGGGTCAGGGCTTTGGCCATGTGATTGTTGTGTTTGCTGAGGTCAGGAAACTCTTCCTCTGCTGAGTAGTTCAGCTTCCATTTGTTGTGGGTGTTACCGAAAGGCATGATTGCAAATTGACCAAGTCCTGAAATACACCAATCAGAATGGGAACAGTGCCGTCATTAGAAAAGGAAAATAGTCACATTACCCCAGCCTCCACCGGGCTCTTAAACTAAAACAAAGCCCCATCAATCTCTGAGATGGTAAGAACCGCCAATGCCGGGGTGAGAGACAACACAGTGTGGAGCTGGATGACCAGCAGGCCGGGCAGCATCAGAGGAGCAGGATAGCTAGCATTTCAGGTCAGGACCCTTCTTTAGAAAATGGGGGATACCCATTTAAGAAATTCTCTCATAGCCATGACCTCCAGCAGCGCACTCCACTCTATGGATGCCAAGTTCGATATTCAAGTCCTAATAGGATTGACTACATGGGCTTCTGTGAGAAAACAGTGGCATTCATTGCTAGCATGCAGAAATAGTTAACCTTCACAGCTTTTACAATATTTCTAAATATCCAAGCATCAGAATACTATGGCTGTGAGGCGTGACTTTAATTTTAGCTGTCCGTTAATAATTACGACGAATGAGTTCTCAAACAGCCCGAGAGTATTTTGGGATTATGGAAATGGAGCTCACTTTTAGAAACTATTATCGTGGCTAATTAGAAAGAGTGTGTGAACAGAGTAAATAATGATGCCTTTGCTGTTTAACGCATTTATCTTTTTGTTGTTTTCTTGAAGTTTCAGCCCTTTCAAATGACCTTTGCCAGGGTTTCTCAAATTTACTGTCTACCTCCCAAGTCCTGCCCTTGACAAGGACTCACAGGTCAATGATCAACAACAACTGCTTGCCTTTATATAGCACCCTCTACAAATGTCCCACTGTTGCTCCACAGGAGCGCTGCCAGTTGACAATTGACTCTATGTGACGTCAGGAGATATTAGAGCAGGTGACTCGATGCTTGGTTAAAGATAGAAGTAATAGGAACTGCAGATGCTGGAGAATCTGAGATAACAAAGTGTGGAGCTGGATGAACACAGCAGGACAAGCAGCATCAGAGGAGCAGGAAGGCTGACGTTTCGGGCCTAGACCCTTCATCAGAAAAATGATGAAGGAGTCCAGGCCCGAAACGTCAGCTTTCCTGCTCCTCTGATGCTGCTTGGCCTGCTGTGTTCATCCAGCTCCACACCGTGTTATCTCCGTTAAAGAAGTCAGTTTTAAAGAAACTGCAAGGGGGAAGGGGGAGAGAGTGAAAGAGAGAAAGAGAGACAGAGGAGATATAGAAGGAGATAGAGAGAGAGAGCAAGAGGAAGAAAGAGCAAGGGAGTTGGAGATGTTGAAGGGAGGGAATTCCAGAGCACAGGACCAGCACAGCTAAGGTACACAAGCCAACGGTGCAGTGGTTTACAACAAGGGACACTCAAGAGATTGAAACTGACAGAGTGCAGAGATCTTGGAGGCTTGCAAAGTTGGATGGGGTTAAGAGAGTTAGGGAGAGGTGAGAGTCCGTGGAGGGCTTTGAAGACAAGGATATGAATCTTAAAACTAAGATGGCACGGTGGCTCAGTGGTTAGCACAGCAGTCTCACGGCGCCAGGGACCACAGGTTCGATGCCACCCTCAGGTGACTGTCTGTGAGGAGTTTGCACACTCTCCCCGTGTCTGCATGGGTTTCCTCCGGGTGCTCCAGTTTCCTCCCACAGCCCAAAGGTGTGCAGGTTAGGGATGGATTGGCCATGCTAAGTTACCCATAGTGCCCAGGGATGTGCAGGTTAGGGTGGATTGGCCATGCTAAATTACCCATAGTGCCCAGGGATGTGCAGTAGAGGTGGGTTAGTCATGGGAAATACAGGGATAGGGTGCAATGCTCTGCGGAGGGTCAGTGTAGACTTGATGGGCCGAGTGGCCTGCTTCCTTGCTGTAAGGATTCTATGAATTACGAGTTGGAGCTCTGATCTCTCGCACAGGGCCGTAGCCTCCACAATCCCAGAATGAGATACAGCCAACTCCTGGGGGAGGAGGACTCCTTCTGAGAGAGAAAGAGAGGTGACTATGTATAAAACAGCATGTGGGGATGACACTGATGGAAAGACAACGTCCATGAGCCAGCAACTGTAGGCCATGGGTTCGAATCTAACTGACCCAGCTGAATACTTTAGCAGCTGGCATGGTGCAGTGATAGTGTGTCTACCTCTGAGCCAGGGGGCACAGTACAAATCCCACCTGCTCCAGAGGCACGTGGTGTAAACATTTATGAGCATAAAATTAAAAACAAAATGCAGTGGATGCCAGAGATCTGGAGCAAAATGCAGGAATTGCTGGAGAAACTCAGCTGTCAACTCTGGTGACATCTGTGAAGAAAGAAAGCAGAATTAACTTGCAAATCTCCCTGAACTCAGTTCTGGTCTCCCTGCTACAGGAAGGATGTTGTGAAACTTGAAAGGGCACAGGAAAGATTTACAAGGATGTTGCCAGGGTTGGACGGTTTGAGCTACAGGGAGAGGCTGAATAGCCTGGGGCTATTTTCCCTGGAGCATCGGAGGCTGAGGGGTGACCTAATAGAGGTTTATAAAATCATGAGGGGCATGGGTAGGGTGAATAGACCAGGTCTTTTCACCAGGGTGGGTGGAGTCCAAAACTAGAGGGACATAGGTTTAAGGTGGGAGGGGAAAGATTTAAAAGGGATCTGAGGGGCAATATTTTCACACAGAGGGTGGTCCGTGTATGGAATGAGCTGCCAGAGGAAGTGGTGGAGGCTGGTACAATTACAGCATTTAAAAGGCACCTCGATGGGTATGTGAATAGGAAGGGTTCAGAGGGATATGGGCCAAATGCTGGCAAATGGGCCTGGATTAATTTTGGGATATCTGGGCAGCATGGATGAGTGGAACCAAAGGGTCTATTTCCATGCTGTACATCTCTATGATTGTATCAGTTCTTTGTAAGAAGTGAAAGCATCTATGCTGATGACCTGAGGGGGAGGGTTAGGGTTAGGATCGAGCTCGGACGTGTGTGTTGTTAGATGAAGACAGTGTGCAGAAACAGGGAGATAAAAGGAAGAGCAGACAAAGGGTTTGCTGATGGTAAGCCAGGGTAGAGCTCAATGCCAAATGGGTGATAACAGGAAGGGTCTAGGCCTGAAACGTCAGCTTCCCCGCTCCTTTGGTGCTGCTTGACCTGCTGTGTTCATCCAGCCCCACACTTTGTTATCTCAGATTCTACAGCATCTGCAGCTCCCATTATCTCTGATCAGGGATATGACCAGCTCACACTGTCTGACATGTTCGTCACGTACATCCACCCTCCCAGAACCTACTCTGTAAGGATTGCTCCCAGCACAGCACAGTTTCAACTGTTCAAGCTTCCTGTTATCACCCACTTGGCATTGAGCTCTACCCTGGCTTACCATCAGCAAACCCTTTGTCTGCTTTTCCTTTTATCTCCCTGTTTCTGCACACTGTCTTCATCTAACAACACACACGTCCGAGCTCGATCCTAACCCTAACCCTCCCCCTCAGGTCATCAGCATAGCTGCTTCATCAGAAGGGTCTAGGCCCGAAATGTCAGCTTTTGTGCTCCTGAGATGCTGCTTGGCCTGCTGTGTTCATCCAGCTTCACATTTTATTATCTTGCTCTGAGATGGATGAAGGGTCTAGACCCTTCATCACAGCTTTTGTGCTCCTGAGATGCTGCTTGGCCTGCTGTGTTCATCCAGCTTCACACCTTGTTATCTTATATCCCTGAACAGGTTTGCTCGAAACCATCTACAAATCCCAGACTGTAATTGCACATCTGACCACTGGAGGGAGCACATTGCTGACACAAGGTTGGGGGGGGGACATGTTCTCACAAGGACCTTGCAGTAGTATAGCAGTGAATGAGCAATTTTCATGCGGTGTAACCTGAGAGATTACAAACCTTCGGCTCAGAAAGATCCCACAAAGCAAGGAGAGGAGAACACCCCTTTGCAACAACGTCTCGTCCCCGGTCTCTGGGCTTCATGGGTTTAAGAGGATAGAATGTAGCCCCATCAGGTCCATGTTTTGGGAGAAAAAGTTGGGTATAGGGGCAGAATCAGCGAACAACCCAGGTGGGAACCATTCGGCCCATTGTGTTGGTCTCAGCTCTCTGCAAAAGCAAGTCCCACTCCTTCCCCACGACCTCACGCTACCAACCTCATCCCTTCCACTGAAAATCCCTTTCCCCTTCAGATTAGAGTCCAGTGCCCTTTCCATTTGACCCCATCAACGCCTTGGGAAAATGCATTCCAAATCCGGATCTCTCCCAGCAATGCAAATAAAATAGTTCGCTCCCCTCCCTCAACTGGCATTATTTTGCCCATCGCCTCATCTCCTAGTTTCAAAACTTGTCCATGAAAGTGGGACTAGCTGTCTTCAGTTGTACTCTGACCACAAATCCTCTCCGAGCGCCTCCCCATCCCAACCTGGAAATATATCCCCGTTCCTTCCCTGTCGCTGGGTCAAAATCCTGGAATTCCCTCCCTCAGGACATTGTGGGTCAACCCAGAGCACACGGACTGCAGCGGTTCAAGAAGGCTGCTCACCCCCACCTTCTCAAGGGGGCAACTAGGGACGGGGGCAATAAATGCTGGGCCCAGCCAACGACGCATAAATCCCACGAGTGAATAAAAACACCCCTCGGAGCGGGGTGGTGGGTCCCGCATCCCGAGAGTCTGCTCTCGGAAGGAATTCTCCAATGTCTTACAGGATCAGCCCAGATAGGTGACTCCTGGCAGGATCCAATTGGAATCCAGGTGCCAAGCGATTGAGATCTCCACGTTGGGGACCCGTTTGGAGACCACTGAAAGCCAACTAGCCCAACCTGACATTGAGACTGGACCAAAGAGAAAGTGAGATCTTAGGCAGGGCCAGTGAATGATCTACCACGCGCCCTTCATTCACTGGACACCCGTACCGTCCCCCTCCACTTTCCGATGGGTTCCAAGCGACACAATTGAACCTGGGCAATTCTAGCGCAAATACTGCTTTTCTCCAAATACGAAATCAGCAAATTCCCGACGACCTTACCGCTCCCCAGGGCTCGAAGGACGAGATGGCCTCTCCCTGGGAACCGGCTACCCAGATGCAACATGCCAAAAAGGGGTCTATTGATCCAGCCCTGCGTCTGCTCCCTTGCTCCCCGCGCCGCAAACTCTAACAAACGGATTCTGGGCGCAAGAGGGAGACAGGGAGAGTTTGTCCCTGCTCCAGACGCGGAGAGTTTCAGGGGTTTTTCTGTAAGCAGACTGAAACAGCGATCCAAATCGAAATGGAATTTGGAAATTGATCTGACGATGGGAATTGTTTGCAAGAGAGATATTGGAAAACTCTGGGGATAAAGTTGCATTTGGAATTTTGCAGGTGCATGAATACGATTTTGGAACTTTTAAAATTATTGACAAAGTTTAAACGATGTTAATTTCCTGATTCTACTCGGATATGGTACTGTCTCCGATTCTCAAGTTTGTAAGTGTTCAGAATGTTTGTGACTTAAACAGCGCCCGAAATCCCCAAATTTGTAACTTAGTCACCAGAATTCCCAAGCTTAGAAGTTAAAGTATCCAAAAGTTTCCAAATTTAAAAATTAACTGTCAAATATTCCCACTTTTAAGCCAGTGGCCAAAACTTCCAGGTTTGTAACTTAGTGTCCAAAATTCCCAATGTTAAAACTAAAACAGCGCCCGAAATTCCCAAGTTTGTATCTCGTATCAAAAAAAATCCCGACTGTAGAAATTAAAATGTCCAAAAATTCTCGTCAAAAATCGAAAATCGTCAGTTCTAAAATTTAAAATGTCCAAAGTATCTGAGTGAATGACTTAAGAGTCAAAATGTTTCCCAATGTTAAAGTATAAACGCTATCCAAAAACTCTCAAATCTGTCCGTCCGAAATTCCTAATTTCACAGTGAAAATCCTGGCTGCACGTTTTTCCTTGGCTGCACCTCCCAGCAAATGGATTTTGAACTTCACAAGTGAATGCTGTTCGGGATATTTGTTGGAGTGTGCTGGAGAAACTGGAGGATGTCGGTGATATGCTTCTTACCTGATTCGGCTCGTCCCCTTCGGCTGTGACCCTGACACCTACCGCTCTAACGGTGAGCCAGGACGAGCGCAGTATCTGCTGCTCCCTTTATACTGCACAAGGCTTGATCCCAACATGGTGAGCCTCGCCATGTAAGGAGCGCACAGCCCCTTCCTTGGCCAATTCTAGGAGACAGAACACACTCTGACCTCGAACCACGCGTCCATTGGCTGTCCCTTGATGTCCTAGAGCCATGTCATTGGGGTCCAGTTCCCATCCCCCCCACCTCGAGGCTCGGCTCTGCCAGGAGCTGACCCTGAGACTTATGTAGCCTGGAAAAAAGTATCCCTGCAGCATTCAACAGAAGGCAGTTGGCAGGATAGAGGCATGGAAATCAGGAGTGCTTCATCTGCTCCACACAGTGGTTAGCCCTGCTGCCTCACAGCGCCAGGGACCCGGGTTCGATCCCACCCTCAGGCGACTGTCTGCGTGGAGTTTGCACGTTCTCCCTGTGTCTGCGTGGGGTTCCTCCGGTTTCCTCCCACAGTCCAAAAACTGTGCAGTCTAGGATGGATTGGCCGTGCTAAATTACCCATAGTGCCCAGGGATGCGCAGGTTAGGGTGGATTGGCCGTGCTAAATTACCCATAGTGCCCAGGGATGTGCTGGTTAGGGTGGATTGGCCGTGCTAAATTACCCATAGTGCCCAGGGATGTGCAGGTTAGGATGGATTGGCCATGCTAAATTACCCATAGTGCCCAGGGATGTGCAGGTTAGGGTGGATTGGCCGTGCTAAATTACCCATAGTGCCCAGGGATGTGCAGGTTAGGGTGGATTGGCCATGCTAAATTACCCATAGTGCCCAGGGATGTGCTGGTTAGGGTGGATTGGCCGTGCTAAATTACCCATAGTGCCCAGGGATGTGCAGGTTAGGATGGATTGGCCATGCTAAATTACCCATAGTGCCCAGGGATGTGCAGGTTAGGGTGGATTGGCCATGCTAAATTACCCATAGTGCCCAGGGATGTGCAGGTTAGGGTGGATTGGCCATGCTAAATTACCCATAGTGCCCAGGGATGTGCGGGTTAGGGTGGATTGGCCGTGCTAAATTACCCATAGTGCCCAGGGATGTGCAGGTTAGGGTGGATTGGCCGTGCTAAATTACCCATAGTGCCCAGGGATGTGCAGGTTAGGGTGGATTGGCCGTGCTAAATTACCCATAGTGCCCAGGGATGTGCAGGTTAGGGTGGATTGGCCATGCTAAATTACCCATAGTGCCCAGGGATGTGCAGGTGGATTATCCATGGGAAATGCAGGGATTGGGTCTCTCTTTGGAAGGTTGGTGTGGACTGAATGGCTCCACACTGTAGGGAGTCTATGAAATCGTTGTGCAGTAAATAGCAGAACCGTCAGCATCCTCAACATACAATTTGTACAATCCCTGCGGTGCAGATAGAGGCCAGTTGGCCCATTGAGTTTGCACCCACCCTCCAAAGAGCATCCTACACAGGCTCATGGCCTCCCACCATAACCCTGCATTTCCCATGGCTAACCCACCGAGACTGCACATCCCTGAATGCTACAGGTAATTTAGCATGGCCAACCCACCCTAGCCTGCACACCTTTGGACTGTGGGAGGAAACCGGAGCACCCGGGGAGACACGGGGAGAATGTGCAAACTCCACACAGACAGTCACCCGAGGGTGGAATTGAACCCGGGACCCTGGCGCTGTGAGGCTGCAGTGCTAACCGCTGATCCACCGTGCCACTCCATGTGGCTGTGGAGGTTTTGGAGAGGCTACAGAATCGGTTTAGCAGGATGTTGCCTGGTGTGGAGGGTATTAGCCAAGAGAAGAGTTTGGAGGAACTTGGTTTGTTTTCACTTGCATGTGGGAGGCCAAGGGGCAACCTGATGGAGGTTTACAAAATCCTGAGAGGTTAGATAGAATCGATAGAGTCTTTCTGCCCCAAGGCAGAAATGTCAATTACTAGGGGAGAAAGGTTTATGGAAAATGGGAGTAAGTCTAAAGGACATGAAAGAGATAGGTTCTTTATACAGAGAGTGGTA
>NC_081392.1:13771341-13776341 GCF_030684315.1 Stegostoma tigrinum
CCTAACCCCTCACCACCTTGACTTGTGGTTGGGAGTCCAGGGGGCAGAGCCCAAAAATTACAGCCAGCCTTGTCATGGGTCAGGTTGGAAACACTTCAATAAACATATGGTGGGAGAGATTTGAAACTGCCCGCTGCAAATAACTAGTGATTCTCAATCGGTTGCTAATTTAAAACTGAAATTGACAGATATTGTTGTCCAGAGGCCGCAAGTCCTGGAGTTAGATTGTAGATCAATCATGGATTAGATAATGGTTCAGGTCATGGAGTTAGATAATGGATCAGGCTGTGGTGTTAGATAATGGATCAGGACGTGGAGTTAGATAATGGATCAGGTCATGGTGTTAGATAATGGATCAGGACGTGGTGTTAGATAATGGATCAGGACGTGGAGTTAGATAATGGATCAGTTCATGGTGTTAGATAATGGATCAGGCCGTGGTATTAGATAATGGATCAGGTCATGGTGTTAGATATTGGATCAGGCCATGATGTTAGATAATGGATCAGTTCATGCTGTTAGATAATGGATCAGGTCGTGGTGTTAGATAATAGATCAGGCCGTGGTGTTAGATAATGGATCAGGACGTGGTGTTAGATAATGGATCAGGCCGTGGTGTTAGATAATGGATCAGGTCATGGTGTAAGTTAATGGATCAGTTCGTGGTGTTAGATAATGGATCAGGTCGTGGTGTTAGATAATGGATCAGGACGTGGTGTTAGATAATGGATGAGGCCGTGGTGTTAGATAATGGATCAGTTCGTGGTGTTAGATAATGGATCAGGTTGTGGTGTTAGATAATGGATCAGTTCGTGGTGTTAGATAATGGATCAGGTTGTGGTGTTAGATAATGGATCAGGACGTGGTGTTAGATAATGGATCAGGACGTGGTGTTAGATAATGGATCAGGTCATGGTGTTTGATAATGGATCAGGACGTGGTGTTAGATAATGGATGAGGCCGTGGTGTTAGATAATTGATCAGGTCGTGGTGTTAGATAATGGATCAGGTCATGGTGTTAGATAATGGATCAGGTCGTGGTGTTAGATAATGGATCAGGACGTGGTGTTAGATAATGGATGAGGCCGTGGTGTTAGATAATGGATCAGGTCATGGTGTTAGATAATGGATCAGGTCGTGGTGTTAGATAATGGATCAGGACGTGGTGTTAGATAATGGATGAGGCCGTGGAGTTAGATAATGGATCAGGACGTGGTGTTAGATAATGGATCAGGCCATGGTGTTAGATAATGGATCAGGCTGTGGTGTTAGATAATGGATCAGGACGTGGAGTTAGATATTGGATCAGGCCGTGGTGTTAGATAATGGATCAGGACGTGGAGATAGATAATGGATCAGGTCATGCTGTTAGATAATGGATCAGGACGTGGAGTTAGATAATGGATCAGGTCATGGTGTTAGATAATGAATCAGTTCATGGTGTTAGATAATGGATCAAGACGTGGAGTTAGATAATGAATCAGTTTGTGGTGTTAGATAATGGATCAGGTCGTGGAGTTAGATAATGGATCAGGTCGTGGTGTTAGATAATGGATCAGGACGTGGTGTTAGATAATGGATCAGGTCGTGGTGTTAGATAATGGATCAGGTCGTGGTGTTAGATAATGGATCAGGCTGTGGTGTTAGATAATGGATCAGGCCGTGGTGTTAGATAATGGATCAGGTCGTGGAGTTAGATAATGGATCAGGACGTGGTGTTAGATAATGGATCAGGTCATGGTGTTTGATAATGGATCAGGACGTGGTGTTAGATAATGGATGAGGCCGTGGTGTTAGATAATTGATCAGGTCGTGGTGTTAGATAATGGATCAGGTCATGGTGTTAGATAATGGATCAGGTCATGGTGTTAGATAATGGATCAGGTCGTGGTGTTAGATAATGGATCAGGACGTGGTGTTAGATAATGGATGAGACCGTGGTGTTAGATAATGGATCAGGTCATGGTGTTAGATAATGGATCAGGTCGTGGTGTTAGATAATGGATCAGGACGTGGTGTTAGATAATGGATGAGGCCGTGGAGTTAGATAATGGATCAGGACGTGGTGTTAGATAATGGATCAGGTCATGGTGTTAGATAATGGATCAGGTCGTGGTGTTAGATAATGGATCAGGACGTGGTGTTAGATAATGGATGAGGCCGTGGAGTTAGATAATCGATCAGGACGTGGTGTTAGATAATGGATCAGGACGTGGTGTTAGATAATGGATCAGGTCATGGTGTTAGATAATGGATCAGGTCGTGGTGTTAGACAATGGATCTGATCATGGAGTTAGATAATGGATCAGGTCATGGTGTTAGATAATGGATCAGGTCGTGGTGTTAGATAATGGATCAGGACGTGGTGTTAGATAATGGATCAGTTCGTGGTGTTAGATAAAGAATCAGGTTGTGGTGTTAGATAATGGATCAGGTCATGGTGTTAGATAATGGATCAGGACGTGGAGTTAGATAATGGATCCGGTCGTGGTGTTAGATAATGGATCAGGACGTGGTGTTAGATAATGGATGAGGCCGTGGTGTTAGATAATGGATCAGGTCGTGGTGTTAGATAATGGATCAGGTCGTGGTGTTAGATAATGGATCAGGACGTGGTGTTAGATAATGGTTGAGGCCGTGGAGTTAGATAATGGATCAGGACGTGGTGTTAGATAATGGATCAGGTCATGGTGTTAGATAATGGATCAGGTCGTGGTGTTAGACAATGGATCTGATCATGGAGTTAGATAATGGATCAGGTCATGGTGTTAGATAATGGATCAGGTCATGGTGTTTGATAATGGATCAGGCCGTGATGTTAGATAATGGATCAGGTCGTGGTGTTAGGTAATGGATGAGGCCGTGGTGTAAGATAATGGATCAGGTCATGGTGTTAGACAATGGATCTGATCATGGAGTTAGATATTGGATCAGGACGTGGAGTTAGATAATGGATCAGGTCATGGTGTTAGATAATGGATCAGGTTGTGGTGTTAGATAATGGATCAGTTCGTGGTGTTAGATAATGGATCAGGTCATGGTGTTAGATAATGGATCAGGTCATGGTGTTAGATATTGGATCAGGACGTGGAGTTAGATAATGGATCAGGTCATGGTGTTAGATAATGGATCAGGTCATGGTGTTAGATATTGGATCAGGACGTGGAGTTAGATAATGGATCAGGTCATGGTGTTAGACAATGGATCTGATCATGGAGTTAGATAATGGATCAGGCTGTGGTGTTAGATAATGGATCAGGACGTGGTGTTAGATAATGGATCAGGCCGTGGTGTTAGATAATGGATCTGGTCGTGGTGTTAGATAATGGATCAGGCCGTGGTGTTAGATAATGGATCAGGTCATGGAGTTAGATAATGGATCAGGTCATGGTGTTAGATAATGGATCAGGTCGTGGTGTTAGATAATGGATCAGGTTGTGGTGTTAGATAATGGGTCAGGCCGTGGAGTTAGATGATGGATCAGGCCGTGGTGTTAGATAATGGATCAGGACGTGGTGTTAGATAATGGATCAGGACGTGGAGTTAGATAATGGATCAGGTCATGGAGTTAGATAATGGATCAGGTCATGGTGTTAGATAATGGATCAGGACGTGGTGTTAGATAATGGATCAGTTCATGGTGTTAGATAATGGATCAGGTCATGGTGTTAGATAATGGATCAGGTCATGGTGTTAGATAATGGATCAGGACGTGGAGTTAGATAATGGATCAGGCCGTGGTGTTTGATAATGGATCAGGCCGTGATGTTAGATAATGGATCAGGCCGTGATGTTAGATAATGGGTCAGGCCGTGGTGTTAGATAATGGATCAGGCCGTGGTGTTTGATAATGGATCAAGCCGTGATGTTTCATAATGGATCAGGCCGTGGTGTTAGATAATGGATCAGGCCGTGGTGTTTGATAATGGATCAAGCCGTGATGTTAGATAATGGATCAGGCCGTGGTGTTAGATAATGGATCAGGCCGTGGTGTTTCATAATGGATCAAGCCGTGATGTTAGATAATGGATCAGGCCGTGGTGTTTGATAATGGATCAAGCCGTGATGTTACATAATGGATCAGGCCGTGGTGTTAGATAATAGGTCAGGACGTGGTGTTAGATAATGGATCAGGCCGTGGTGTTAGATAATAGGTCAGGACGTGGTGTTAGATAATGGATCAGGCCGTGGTGTTTAAAAATGGATCAGGTCGTGGTATTAGATAATGGTTCAGGTCGTGGTTTTAGATAATGGATCAGGTCGTGGAGTTAGATAATGGATCAGGTCGTGGTGTTAGATAATGGATCAGGTCATGGTGTTAGATAATGGATCAGGTTGTGGTGTTAGATAATGGATCAGGTCATGTTGTTTGATAATGGATCAGGTCGTGGTGTTAGATAATAGATCAGGCCGTGGTGTTAGTTAATGGATCAGGCCGTGGTGTTAGATAATGGATCAGGCCGTGGAGTTAGATAATGGATCAGGTCGTGGTGTTAGATAATGGATCAGGTCATGGTGTTAGATAATGGATCAGGTTGTGGTGTTAGATAATGGATCAGGTCATGTTGTTTGATAATGGATCAGGTCATGGTGTTTGATAATGGATCAGGATGTGGAGTTAGATAATGGATCAGGCCGTGGTGTTAGATAATGGATCAGGACGTGGTGTTAGATAATGCATCAGGACGTGGTGTTAGATAATGGATCAGGTCATGGTGTTAGATAATGGATCAGGTCATGGTGTTAGATAATGGATCAGGTCATGGTGTTTGATAATGGATCAGGCTGTGACGTTAGATAATGGATCAGGTTGTGGTGTTAGATAATGGATCAGGACGTGGTGTTAGATAATGGATCAGGACGTGGTGTTAGATAATGGTTCAGGTCGTGGTGTTAGATAATGGATCAGGTTGTGGTGTTAGATAATGGATCAGGTCGTGGTGTTAGATAATGGATCAGGACGTGGTGTTAGATAATGGATCAGGCTGTGGTGTTAGATA
>NC_081392.1:13781341-13793841 GCF_030684315.1 Stegostoma tigrinum
TCTGGCAGCTCATTCCATACACGCACCACCCTCTGTGTGAAAAAGTTACCCCTCAGGTCCCTTTTAAATCTTTCCCCTCTCACCTTAAACCTATGGCCCTCGAGTTTTGGACTCCCCCCACCCTGGGGAGAATACCTCAGCTATTCACCATCTCCATGCCCCTCATGATTTTATAAACCTCAATAAGGTCACCCCTTTGCCCTACTGTCCGGGAAAAATAGCCCATAATATTCAGCCTGTTGTTGTAACTCAAGCCTTTCATTCTCGGCGACATCCTGGTAAATCTTTTTGCACTTTTCCAGTTTATTAACATCCCTCCTGCAGCAGGACGACTAAAACTGTACACACTCCTCCAGACGAGGCCTCACCAATTTCCTGTACAGCTGTAACATGATGTCCTAACTCCTATACTCAATGCTCTGACCCATGAAGGCGAGTGTGCCAGACGCCCTCCTTCACCTATCTACCTGCAACATGTACCTGCACCCCTAGGACTCTCTGTTCGACCATACTCCCCGGGTCCACTAACTTTGTAAATTGTGCCCTGGTTTGTCTTATCAAAATGCATCACCTCACAGTTATCTGCAATAAACTCCATCTGCCATTCCTTGAGATAGTAGGAACTGCTGATGCTGGAGAATCTGAGATAACAAGGTGTGGAGCTGGATGAACACAGCAGGATAAGCATGATGTCCTAACTCCTATACTCAATGCTCTTAACCACGAAGGCGAACTGTGAGGCGATGCATTTTGATAAGACAAACCAGGGCACAATTTACAAAGTTAGTGGACCTGGGGAGTATGGTCGAACAGAGAGTCCTGGGGGGGCAGGTACATGTTGCAGGTAGATAGGTGAAGGAGGGCGTCTGGCACACTCGCCTTCATGGGTCAGAGCATTGAGTATAGGAGTTAGGACATCATGTTACAGCTGTACAGGAAATAGGTGAGGCCTCTTAGGAGCAGGAAAGTTTGACATTTTGGGTTGAGACCCTTCTTCAGAAAGTTCCATTCCTTGGCCCAGTTGTTCAAGATACCATTCTCATCTTAGATAACCTTCTCCACTATGCCGCTAATCTTGATGCCATCCACAAACTTAATAACCATACTTCCTATATTCTCATGTATATCATGGCTGCTGGAAAACAGGTAAATACTTGAAAGGGATAACAAAGTGTGAAGCTGGATGAACACAGCAGGCCAAGCAGCATCTCAGGAGCACAAAAGCTGACGTTTCGGGCCTAGACCCTTGATCAGAGAGGAGCTTTCTGATGAAGGGTCTAGGCCTGAAACGTCAGCTTTTGTGCTCCCGAGATGCTGCTTGTCCTGCTGTGTTCATCCAGCTCCACACTTTGTTATCTTGGATTCTCCAGCATCTGCAGTTCCCATTATCACAAGTACTTGAAAGGGGTTTTTTAAAACTCTTTTATGGGATATGAACATTGCCAGCTAATTGCTTGAGGCAGTTAAGAGACTATAACATTGCTTGAGTCATATATAGACCAGTCTGGGTGATGATGGTTGATTTCTCTCCATAAAGAGTATTAGTAAACTGAATGGATTCTTTTTGCCAAAAAAAGTTTTTAAATAGTCGCCATTAGATTTGCTTCTAATTCCAGCCTTTTTAAAAAATTTAATCAAATTCTCATTTTGCCATCCACTTGAACCCGTATCCCCAGAACATTAGGAACAAAAACAGAAGTTGCTGGAAAAGCTCAGCAGGTCTGGCAGTATCTATGAAGAAAAAAACATTAGAGTTAACGTTTCAGATCCGGTGACCCTTCTTCAGAACAATTCCGAGGAAGGGTCACCAGACTCGAAATGTTAACTCTGATTTTTTATTTTCTTCACAGATGCTGCCAGACCTGCTGAGCTTTTCCAGCAACTTCTGTTTTTGTTCCTGATTTATAGCATCCGCAGTTCTTTCAGTTTTTGTCTAGTTTCTCTTTATAACTCAAGCCTTCCATTCCCGGAAAAATCCTGGTTATAGTTTTCTGAACCCTCTCCAGTTTAATAATATCCTTTCCTAAAACAGGGTGACCAGAACTGGACATGATACTGAAGAAGAGGCCTCACCAATGTCCTGTTCAACCTCAAATCGGTTCCTGCTTTCTGCTCTCATGTGGCCCTGAGCAGTGTTTTGTTACTTGCTACTTGTAATTTTTGCTTCTTGAACTGTATGCCCCTACCAATTGAAAATTAACAGGGGAGGCGATGGTAATGTGTTAATATCATTGGGCTGCATAATGTGTTGTTATCTAACTCTGAGTCGCTGATGACATACTATAATCAAACTTAAGTCACCTTTGCCGAGAGCTGTGTGTGAACTTGTATCCAGACAGCAACCTATCCCACGATTAAAAATAAACATGCAAGATCAAATATCTGCCCACAAGAAGCTCAAACTAACTTGCGTACGGTGACATATGTCTGTTGTGGATTTTCAATGTGGTGTTTGGGTCGTTGGCAACTGCAGGAGAATGCTCGGTAAACCATCCCCTCTCAAATCCCCCCACTCTGTGCCCCCAGCCCCACTTTCTGGTGGAGAATTGTTGATTCAGTTCGCTGCTCACGCTCAGCCCTGGTTTTCTCGTCAGTGGGATCTATCCAGGGCAAGATGCCTTTGTCGCAGGCATCTGTCGGAGGTCAGAAGTCATATTTAGAGAGAGTGTGAGGGTCAGGGAGAACTGAAGAAAGTAGAGGTCAGTGTGGACGTGGATAAGGTGAATAGCCGAGCTCTTTTCCCCAGGGCGGGGCAAGGGACGGTGTCTAAAACTAGAGGGGTGTAGGTTTGAGGTGAGAGCGGAAAGATTTAAAAGGGACCTGCAACTTTTCCACACAGAGGGTGGTGCGAGTATGGAATGAGCTGCCAGAGGAAGTGGAGGAGGCTGGTACAGTTACAGCATATAAAAGGCATCTGGATGGGTACATGGATAGGACGGGTTTAGAGGGATATGGATCGGTACATGAGTAGGAAGGGTGTAGAGGGATATGGATGGGTACATGGGTAGGAAGGGTGCAGAGGGATATGGATGGGTACATGGATAGGAAGGGTTTAGAGGGATATGGATGGGTACATGGGTAGGAAGAGTTTAGAGGGGTAGGGATGGGTACATGGATAGGAAGGGTGGAGAGGGATATGGATGGGGACATGGATAGGAAGCGTTTAGAGGGATATGGATGGGGACATGAATAGGAAGTGTTTAGAGGGATACGGGTGGGTACATGGATAGGAAGGGTTTAGAGGGATATGGATGGGTACATGATTGGTAGGATGTCGACGGATATGGATGGGTACATGGATAGGAAGGGTGCAGAGGGATATGGATGGGGACATGAATAGGAAGGGTTTAGAGTAATATGGATGGGGACATGGATAGGAAGGGTGTAGAGGGATATGGATGGGTACATGGATAGGAAGGGTATAGAGGGATACGGATGGGTACATGGTTGGGAAGGGTGTAGAGGGATATGGATGGGTACATGGATAGGGAGGGTTTAGAGGGATATGGATGGGCACATGAGTAGGAAGGGTGTAGAGGGATATGGATGGGGACATGAATAGCAAGGGTTTAGAGGAATATGAATGGGTACATGGATAGGATGGGTTTAGAGGGATATGGATGGGTACATGAGTAGGAAGGGTTTAGAGGGATATGGATGGGTAGATGGATAGGAAGGGTGTAGAGGGATATGGATGGGCACATGGATAGGAAGGGTTGAGATGGATATGGATGGGTACATGGATAGGAAGTGAGTAGAGGGTTATGGATGGGTACATGGACAGGAAGGGTGTAGAGGGATATGGATGGGTGCATGAATAGGAAGGGTTTAGAGGGATATGGATCAGTACATGGATAGGAAGGGTGTAGAGGGATATTGATGGGTACATGGATAGGAAGGGTTGAGATGGATATGGATGGGTACATGGATAGGAAGTGAGTAGAGGGATATGGATGGGTACATGGATAGGAAGGGTTTAGAGGGATATGGATGGGTACATGGATAGGAAGGTGTAGAGGGATATGGATGGGGACATGGATAGGAAGTGTGGAGAGGGATATGGATGTGTACATGGATAGGTAGGGTGTAGAGGGATATGGTTGGGTACACGGATAGGAAGGGTTTAGAGGGATATGGATGGGTACATGAATAGGAAGGGTTTAGAGGGATATGGATGGGTACATGGATAGGATGGGTTTAGAGGGATATGGATGGGTACATGAGTAGGAAGTGTGTAGAGGGATATGGATGGGTATATGAATAGAAAGGGTGTAGAGGGATATGGATGGGTAGATGGATAGGAAGAGTGCAGAGGGATATGGATGGGTACATGGATAGGAAGGGTTTAGAGGGATATGGATGGGTACATGAGTAGGAAGGGTTACGAGGGAATATGGATGGGTACATGGATAGGAAGGGTGCAGAGGGATATGGATGGGTACATGTGGAGGAAGGGTGTAGAGGGATATAGATGGGTACGTGGATAGGAAGGCTTTAGAGGGATATGGATGGGTACATGGATAGGAAGGGTGTAGAGGGATACGGATGGATACATGGTTGGGAAGGGTGTAGAGGGATATGGATGTGTACATGGATAGGTTGGGTGTAGAGGGATATGTTTGGGTACACGGATAGGAAGGGTTTAGAGGGATATGGATGGGTACATGAGTAGCAAGGGTATAGAGGGATATGGATGGGTACATGGATAGGAAGGGTTTAGAGGGATATGGATGGCTACATGAGTAGGAAGGGTGCAGAAGGATATGGATGGGAACATGGACAGGAAGGGTGTAGAGGGATATGGATGGGTACATGGATAGGAAGGGTTTAGAGGGATAGGGATGGGTACATGGGTAGGAAGGGTTTAGAGGGATATGGATCGGTACATGGATAAGAAGGGTGTAGAGGCATATGTATGGGTACATGGATAGGAAGGGTGGAGAGGGATATGGATGGGTACATGGATAGGAAGGGTTTAGAGGGATATGGATGGGGACAGGAATAGGAAGTGTTTAGAGGGATATGGGTGGGTACATGGATAGGAAGGGTTTAGAGCGATATGGATGGGTACATGAGTTGGAAGGGTTACGAGGGGTATGGATGTGTACATGGATAGGAAGTGTTTAGAGGGATATGGATGGGAACATGGACAGGAAGGGTGGAGAGGGATATGGATGGGTACATGGATAGGAAGGGTTTAGAGGGATATGGATGGGTACATGGATAGGGAGGGTTTAGAGGGATATGGATTGGTACATGGATAGGCAGGGTTTAGAGGGATATGGATGGGTACATGGATAGGAAGGGTGTAGAGGGATATGGATGGGTACATGGATAGGAAGGGTTTAGAGGGATATGGATGGGTACATGGATAGGTAGGGTGTTGACGGATATGGATGGGTACATGGATAGGATGGGTTTAGAGGGATATGGATGGGTACATGAATAGGAAGTGTTTAGAGGGATATGGGTGGGTACATGAGTAGGAAGGGTGTAGAGGGATATGGATGGGCACATGAATAGGAAGGGTGTCGAGGTATATGGATGGGTACATGGTTAGGAAGGGTTTAGAAAGATATGGATGGGTACATGAGTATGAAGGGTGTAGAGGGATATGGATGGGTACATTGGATAGGGAGGGTTTAGAGGGATATGGATGGGTACATGAGTAGGAAGGGTTTAGAGGGATATGGATGGGTACATGAATATGAAGGGTTTCGAGGGATATAGATGGGGACATGGATAGGGAAGGTGTAGATGTATATTAATGGGGACATGGATAGGTAGGGTGGAGAGGGATATGGATGGGTACATGGATAGGAAGGTGTAGAGGGATATGGATGGGGACATGGATAGGAAGGGTGTAGAGACATATGGATGGGTACATGAGTATGAAAGGTGTAGAGGGATATGGATGGGTACATGGATAGGGAGGGTTTTGAGGGATATGGATGGGCACATGAGTAGGAAGGGTGTAGAGGGATATGGATGGGTACATGGATAGGAAGGGTTCAGAGGAATATGGATGGGGACGTGGATGGGAAGGGTTTAGAGGGATATGGAATGGTACATGGATAGGAATGGTGTAGAGGGATACAATGGGTACATGGTTGGGAAGGGTGTAGAGGGATATGGATGGGTACATGGATAGTAAGGGTGTAGAGGGATATGGATGGGTAGATGGATAGGAAGGGTGTAGAGGGATATGGATGGGTACATGAATTCGAAGGGTTTAGAGGGATATGGATGGGGACATGAATCGGATGGTTTTAGAGGGATATGGATGGGTACATGGATAGGAAGGGTGTAGAGCGATATGGATGTGTACATGGATAGGAAGGGTTTAGAGGGATATGGATGGGTACATGCATCGGAAGGGTGTAAAGGGATATGGATGGGTATATGAATAGGAAGGGTGTAGAGGGATATGAATGGGAACATGGACAGGAAGGGTGGAGAGGGATATGGATGGGTACATGGATAGGAAGGGTTTAGAGGGATATGGATGGGGACATGGATAGGAAGGGTTTAGAGGGATATGGATGGGTACATGGATAGGGAGGGTTTAGAGGGATATGGATGGGTACATGGATAGGGAGGGTTTAGAGGGATATGGATGGGTACATGGATAGGAAGGGTTTAGAGGGAAATGGATGGGTACATGGATAGGTAGGGTGTTGACGGATATGGATGGGTACATGGATAGGAAGGGTGTAGAGCGATATGGATGGGTACATGGATAGGAAGGGTTTAGAGGGATATGGATGGGTACATGCATCGGAAGGGTGTAGAGGGATATGGATGGGTATATGAATAGGAAGGGTGTAGAGGGATATGGATGGGTAGATGGATAGGAAGGGTGTAGAGGGATATGGATGGGTACATGGATAGGAAGGGTTTAGTGGGATATGGATGGGGACATGGATAGGAAGGGTTTAGAGGGATATGGATGGGTACATGCATCGGAAGGGTGTAGAGGGATATGGATGGGTATATGAATAGGAAGGGTGTAGAGGGATATGGATGGGTAGATGGATAGGAAGGGTGTCGAGGGATATGGATGGGTACATGGATAGGAAGGGTTTAGAGGGATATGGATGGGGACATGGATAGGAAGGGTTTAGAGGGATATGGATGGCTACATGAGTAGGAAGGGTTTAGAGGGATATGGATGGGTACATGGATAGGAAGGGTTTAGAGCGATATGGATGGGTACATGAGTTGGAAGGGTTACGAGGGATATGGATGTGTACATGGATAGGAAGTGTTTAGAGGGATATGAATGGGAACATGGACAGGAAGGGTGGAGAGGGATATGGATGGGTACATGGATAGGAAGGGTTTAGAGGGATATGGATGGGGACATGGATAGGAAGGGTTTAGAGGGATATGGATGGGTACATGAGTAGGAAGGGTTTAGAGCGATATGGATGGGTACATGGATAGGAAGGGTTTAGAGCGATATGGATGGGTACATGAGTTGGAAGGGTTACGAGGGATATGGATGTGTACATGGATAGGAAGTGTTTAGAGGGATATGAATGGGAACATGGACAGGAAGGGTGGTGAGGGATATGGATGGGTACATGGATAGGAAGGGTTTAGAGGGATATGGATGGGTACATGGATAGGGAGGGTTTAGAGGGATATGGATGGGTACATGGATAGGCAGGGTTTACAGGGATATGGATGGGTACATGGATAGGAAGGGTGTAGAGGGATATGGATGGGTACATGGATAGGAAAGGTTTAGAGGGAAATGGATGGGTACATGGATAGGTAGGGTGTTGACGGATATGGATGGGTACATGGATAGGAAGGGTGTAGAGGGATATGGATGGGTAGATGGATAGGAAGGGTGTCGAGGGATATGGATGGGTACATGGATAGGAAGGGTTTAGAGGGATATGGATGGGGACATGGATAGGAAGGGTTTAGAGGCATATGGATGGGTACATGGTTAGGAAGGGTTTAGAAGGATATGGATGGGTACATGAGTATGAAGGGTGTAGAGGGATATGGATGGGTACATGGATAGGGAGGGTTTAGAGGGATATGGATGGGTACATGAGTAGGAAGGGTTTAGAGGGATATGGATGGGTACATGAATATGAAGGGTTTAGAGGGAAATGGATGGGTACATGGATAGGTAGGGTGTTGACGGATATGGATGGGTACATGGATAGGATGGGTTGAGAGGGATATGGATGGGGACATGAATAGGAAGTGTTTAGAGGGATATGGGTGGTTACATGAGTAGGAAGGGTGTAGAGGGATATGGATGGGCACATGAATAGGAAGGGTTCAGAGGCATATGGATGGGTACATGGATAGTCAGGGTGTAGAGGGATATGGATGGGTACATGGATAGGAAGGGTGTAGAGGGATATGGATGTGTACATGGATAGGTAGGGTGGAGATGGATATGGTTGGGTACACGGATAGGAAGAGTTTAGAGGGATATGGATGGGTACGTGGATAGGAATGGTTTAGAGGGATATGGATGTGTACATGGATAGGAAAGGTTTAGAGGGATATGTATGGGTACGTGAATAGGAAGGTTTTAGAGGGATATGGATGGGTTCATGGATAGGAAGTGTTTAGAGGGATATGTTTGGGTACATGGATAGGTAGAGTGTAGAGGGATATGGATGGGTACATGAATTCGAAGGGTTTCGAGGGATATGTTTGGGGACATGAATCGGATGGTTTTAGAGGGATATGGATGGGTACATGGATAGGAAGGGTGTAGAGCGATATGGATAGGAAGGGTGTAGAGCGATATGGATGGGTACATGGATAGGAAGGATTTAGAGGGATATGTATGGGTACGTGAATAGGATGGTTTTAGAGGGATCTGGATGGGTACATGGATAGGAAGGGCTTAGAGGTACATGGATGGGTACATGGACAGGAAGGGTTTAGAGGGATATGGATGGGTACATGGATAAGAAGGTTGTAGAGGGATATGGATGTATACATGAATAGGAAGTGTTTAGCGGGATATGGATGGGTACATGGATAGGTAGGGTGTAGAGTGAGATGGATGGGTACATGAATAGGAAGGGTCTAGCGGGATATGGATGTGTACATGAATAGGAAGCTTTTAGAGGTATATGGATGGGTACATGAATAGGACGGTTGTTGAGGGATATGGATTGGTTCATGGATAGGAAGGGTGTAGAGGCATATGGATGGGTACATTGATAGGAAGGGTTTGGACGGATATGGATGGGTACATGGATAGGAAGGGTGTAGAGGGATATGGATGGGTACTTGGACAGGAAGGGTTTAGAGTGATATGGAAGGGTACATGAATAAGAAGGGTTTGGAGGGATATGGATTGGTACATGGATAGGTAGGATGCAGAGGGAAATGGATGGGTACATGGATAGTCAGGGTGTAGAGGGATATGGATGGGTACATGGATAGGAAGCGTGTAGAGGGATATGGATGGGTACATGAATAGGAAGGGTTTAGAAGGATATGGCTGGGTACATGGATAGGAAGGGTTTAGAGGGATATGGATGGGTACATGAGTAGGAAGGGTTTCAAGGGATATGGATGGGTACATGGATAGGAAGGGTGTAGATGGATATGGATGGGGACATGAATAGGAAGGGTGTAGATGGATATGGATGGGGACATGGATAGGAAGGGTGTGGAGGGACATTGATAGTTACATGGATAGCAAGTGTGTAGACGGATACGGGCCGAATGCTGGCAAATTGGAATCTATCAGTTTAGGGTATCTGATTGACATTGATGAATTGGTCTGTTTTGTGCTTTATAACTTTGTGTGCTAAGATACAGTGAGGAGTATTGTTTCATGTTCTATCCAGGCACACAATACCTTATGCATGTACCTCAGGGCAATAGGAAGAGAAAGCAGTTAAGAGTTAACCACATCGCTGCCTCATGTCGGTTTCACTTCTCATTGGTAGGACAGCGCTTGTGACAGTGCTGCATTCCCTCGGTATCACAATGGGAGCACCAGGCCACCTGAGATCATCATGGGAGAGTAGTTTGAAGCAGCGACTTTCTGACACATAGGATGATGTGCGCTGAGCCACCAGCGTTTTACAGATCAAGCCTAACCCTCACCCTGTTGAAAGCAAAAAGTCCTCAGCTTTAACACCCCCCTGCATCTATTTGCAAAGTCTGGGAACTCACTTTCTTTTGTTTTATACAAAAGAAACAATTTAACAGTCCCCAACAGGAAGGGCAGAATGCTTCTGTAATGACAAGACACACACTGGGGTAAGCTGCACTGGAACCAAACCCCAAACTTCACTTGAGATAGAGGGTCAGTGAATGCCAGTCACTGCGGTCTCTCTTCCAGAGGGGTCACAGTGCAGGATTAAATTCTCATGAATAAGCTTTTGGAAAGGGGATGGTGATATATAGAATGTCAGCACTATACAATCTTCCACATTAGCACTGCTGGACAACAGCTCGAACCTGGCCAATGGGAGCTCCTCAGTGAGATTTCTTGGTCAAAAAGTATACTTCACTCACAAGTATTTGTCGAAGTACATTTTAGAGCAGGTTCAAGAAGGCAACATGCCACCACCTTCTCAAGGGGGCAGTTAGGGATGGGCACCAAATGCTGCCTGATCCCATGAGAGAATTGAACAGGTTTTGACTGGGATACTGCAGGAGAGACATTACAAGTTTATAACATCATGAAGGGCGTGGATACAGTAGACAGCCAATGTCCTTTCCCCAGGGTGGGGGGAGTCCAAAACTAGAGGGGCATAGGTTTAAGGTGAGAGGGGAAAGATTTAAAAGAGACCTAAGGGGCAACTTTTTCACGCAGAGGGTGGTTGAAAATGGAATGAGCTGCCAGAGGAAGTGGTGGAGGCTGGTACAGTTACAGCATTTAAAAGGCATCTGGATGGGGACATGAATAGGAAGGGGTTAGAGGGATATGGGCCAAATGCTGGCAAACGGGACTGGATTAATTTAGGTCAGCATGGACGAGTTGGATCGAAAGGTCTGTTACTGAACTGTACAGCGCACCCCACTCTTCGATACCTCAAAGCATTGGTAGTTGAAAGCTCTGTATCAGGCATATAGCAAACATCTCAATGACAGAATGTGTAGCAGGAATAAAATGCTTCTCTAGGCACCAGGTCCCATTGTGAGGTGTGTCAATACAGTCGAAGTCTTGATCAAAAGTTGAAATATTGCTCGCCTTGCAAACTAAAATGCTCTTCAAAGTTCTAGAGACAAGATTCTGCCCTGCCAACAGCTCCACCCCTCCCTAAATCTCACAGTTGCTCAGTTCCTGTGACCTCCTGTTAAATCTCTCACAGTGCCACAGCTGGGACTCCTTGTCAAACCATTCTTTACTTCACAGGTTGCATGCTTAGCTGGCTGGGTCAGCATGTATTGCCCATCCCTTAATTCCCTGAGGGCAGTTAAGAATCAACCGTGGGTCTGGAGTCACGTGTAGGGCAGTGCAGCTAAGAATGACAGATCTCCTTCCCTAAAGGGCATTAATGAGCCAGATGGCTGTTTCCAACAGTCTGGAATGGCTTCATGGTCATCTTAATTCCAGCTTGAATTAAATATTCTATATTTTACCATGGCAGGATTTGAACTCAGGGCTCCAAAATACTAATCTGGGTCAACAGGGCAGCTGATAATATCTCACATTGTCAACACCTTCATAGGGAAGAGTGACATTCATGCATTTTGTCATAGGCAGCTACTGAGCTCTTAAACCAAGACCTCACTTTCTCACTTGCCTAAATGTCCAGGATCCTGCTTGCAATTTTGAGGGACAGCAAGGGAGTCTTGGCCAACATCTATTCTTCCACCAACATCCCCAAAAAATCCAACTGGGAATAACTGCTGATATCCCATCATCAAGTCAGTCTTTATTTCATCAATTGTGAGCAGGCAGCTCGGAGTCAGCCCCCCCAAAGTCTGGAGATTCCCACAAACTCCTGTCTACCCCTGTCAGCCAGGGTTCCCTGATTGGGCCTGGGGTTAACAGCCCCGATCAAGGATTTCACAGTCAAAGAGATCCACCCAATTCCAGTCACTGCACAATCATTGTTGTTTTTGGGGAGCGTTCTGTGAGCAAATTGGCTGTGTTTCCTACAAACAGCCATTCTTCAAAGGAGCATGTGACAAAGGGCCATGACAAAGGTGCTATGCAAATGCAGATGTTTGTTTTTCCCTTTATCCAGAACATTTTAACCTGCAGGTGCTGCTTGAAGATGCCTTTTGGGGACCTCGCCTTCCCCCTGAGTATTACAAAATTCTTCTTGGTGTGTGAGGCTCAGAAAGAGGGGTACCGCACAATGTGAATATCTGCTACATGGGCCAACACTTGGTTATCAGGAGCGGTCCTGACAATGGAAGATGGGGGAAGAGATAGTAGGAACTGCAGAAGATGGAAAATCTGAGATAACAAGGTATAGAGATGGACTTGTTATCCCTACTATCGAAGATGGGGGAAGTTGGTTTTGGAAGTGTGGGTGGGTGAG
>NC_081392.1:13798841-13806341 GCF_030684315.1 Stegostoma tigrinum
TTGAGCGTCTGCCCTGTCAAGCTGTAATCCCTCTCCCATTTCATGCTAATCCGCCTGGCATCTGTCCTCCATGAGCTCTGTTTGTGCTGTCTCGTCTGCTCTGCTGCCTTCTCTCTCTCTCAGAATCCAGCTGCTTCGGCATATTCCCAGCATCCGCAGCACGTACACCTTGGCGTCTGGATCCTGGGCGACGCTAACGGTGGATTGCCCATCCCAAACTCATCAGGCAAATGCCCCAGATTGGGGTCGCTCACACACCACAAGCCTGCAATCTGCCCTTTCTCCCGAAACAATGCCCTCGCTCTCTGCTGGAGATGTTCACGCGGGTCTTAGCCTTGGCTCAGCAGTTTACCCGTCACATGTCCTTGTTGAACAGTTCTTAATCCAACTTTAACAAATTGCTGGAGAAATCCGGCTGGATCTGGCCGCATCTGTAGAGAGAAAGCAGTTTCGGATCCAGCAACCCTTCTTCCTAAGAACTGAGTTTTCTCCAGCAATTATCAATTGTTTCGTTTCGGATTTCCAGCATCTGCAGTTCGTGGGTGTGTGAGGCTGGAGAAAGCTGAGCAGGTCAGCCAGGACCAGAGGAAATCAGGCACCAACTGACCTGCTGTGCTTTTCCAGTTGCACACCTATAGGCTCTGCCTTCCAGCTCCTGCCAGTCCTTGTTGTCTCCAAGTTCTGGGTTTAGTTTCAGTTTGAGTGCAGGGCACCAGGATGATAGTGCAGTAGGACTGCTGACTTTCAAGAGGCATTAAAGAGTGCAGGAGAGGTGACGGTTGAATGGTATTATCACTTGACTGTTATTTGGGGAGAGATGGTTTTCTGAAGAACGGTCTAAACTCAAAACGTCAGCTTTCCTGCTCCTCTGATGCTGCTTGGCCTGCTGTGCTCCTCCAGCTCTACACATTGTTATCACTAAGATCTGGGGACTTGTGTTCAAATGCTGCCATGGTACATGGTAGAATTTAGATTCAATACAAATTTAGAGTTAAGAGTCTCATGTGGAATTCATTACCAATTGTTGTTTAAAAACCCATCTGGTTCATTAATATCCTTTAGGGAAGGAAACTGCCACTCTTACCTGGTCTGGCCTACATGTGCCTTCCAGACCGACAATGGCGTGGGTGAAATTCAGTCCTGTGTTATACACAGAATTAAAGCAATGTTGAGCTGACGAGACTCAGCATATTGCAAACGCAGCAACAAGTGAATTCAAACGTGACTTACAACTCAACTGAAACCCAATAACTGTTAGCCTCGGGTGAAGGCTCCTGCACGCACACACACACAGACACACAGACACACACACACACGCAGACACAAACACACACACACACATACACGCACACACACGCACACACACACACACATACACGCACACACACACACACACACACACACACACACACACACGCACACACATACACGCACACACACACACACACACACACACACACACACAAAGCTGACACGTGCTGGAAAGGGCAATAATCTGGGCAATGCGACAATTTGTGAGTGAATTAAAGGGTAACAAGGAGTGAAGGGCAGGAGGATAGTGCAGGGTGGATAGACTGAATGGCCTCCTGTGCTTTTACAGTTCTGTCAGAGGTGCTACCTTTTGCAGGTGACAAAAGTTCCAACCTTATCACAGCAGATTTCTCACTGGGAAATGTTTATCCCTCAGTCGCTGGACATTGTCACATTTCTATTTGTGGGAGCTTTCTGTGCAGAAACTTAATGTCTCATTGCTGGCATTGTTGCAACACATACTACACAACTATACTAACACAGACATACACAAAGTCCCAGCCATGCATACACCAGCGCAGGGCTGCACACAGGGCTGCGACGCCATCGTTTGTTAGTGTGCAAGGGGTTCGGCCTATTCCCAGCACACAATCCCACCGTGCTCCGAGATCTCTGTGCTCCTCGAATTCCAGCTTCTTCACCATCCCTCGATTTTCACTGCTGTATCATTGGAGGTAATCCTCAGCTCCTTCGTCCCCAAGATCTGGAATTCCCTCCCTTAAACCTCTCCACCACTGTCTCCTCTTGGACCAAGCGTCTCAGTCACCTGTCCCAATGGTGTAGAGGGAGCTTTACTCTGTATCTAACCCCATGCTGTCCCTGTCCTGGGAGTGTTTGACGGGGGAACAGTGTAGAGGAAGCTTTACCCTGTATCTAAACCTGTGCTGCCCCTGCCCTGGCAGTGTTTGATGGGGTCAGTGTAGAGAGAGCCTTACACGGTATCTAACCTCGCTCATAGCTGAGGGTCGGATAGTCCCTTCGATAACTGCTCCCATGGGGCATCTGGGCTGGAAGCGCTAGTTAAGTGCAATTTGCTGGAGTGTGAGGTGGCTGCTGTGGGGATGCTCAGGAATGGAACAAAATCTTCAGATTGCCCTGACCCATCACAGGAAACATTCCCTGCAGGATTGGAACTAAAGATAGCTGCAGCAAATGTCAGCCTACACATTCAAATGGCTCAGCTGCTGTTTTTAATGACACCATGGTGGTAATGGGATCCCCCATCCCAGTGGACACATTGCCCTGGCATTGTCTGTTTGGCCAGTCCAGGGAGTCAGATTCTGCATTAATGACTCAGGCAAGAGGGGATCCACGAGTCAGAGTTGGTGTAGTAGTAATGTGATTGTTTTAGGCTGGTTAGTGCTGCTGGGGATGTGGGTGCAAACCCACCCGCTACCACCACAGGTAAAAGCTTTCTAAAAATCTGAATACTGGAGAGACCTTTCAGCCCATCGAGTCCGTACTGACAAAATGAACCACTGTCTGCAATTTCCCACACTGGGCCCATAGGTCTGCATCTTATCGCACCCCAAGTGCTCATCCAAGTACATATTTAAATTTGGGGTTTCCTGCCTCAACCCCTCTCCCAGGGTTCCAGACCCACACCCCCTCAAACCACTGTCTGGGCCTTAGTCTTTGCTAAACCTCCCGCCTTTGACTTTAAAACCACGCCCCTTTGTTGCTGGCCCCCCAACTCAAGGGAACAGCTGCTGACTGTCTCCCCACTCCGTGCCCCTATACACCTCTGCTTGTTGTCCTCCCACCCACCCTGACCACACCACCAACCCCCTCAGCCTTCTCTGCTCCGAACAAAAACACAGTCCGAGCTTATCCAGCCTCTCTCCATCACAGGCAACATCCTGGTGAATCACCTCTGCATCCCTCTCCAGTGCAAACACATCCTTCCTTATAGTGCAGAACTGCATAGGGTTGTACAGCATGGAAATAGGTCGAGCTGTGGAATCTTGTACGGTTCCAACCTGACACCCCTGCACTCATAGCCTATGCCACGACCAATAAAGCCGAGTGTCCCGTATGCCTTTTTAACTACCCTATTAACTAGTCCCGCTGTCTTCAGGACAAGATCCCACTGTTCCTCTGAGCTTCCTGATGCCCTGACATTCACTGAGTACTCCCTTGTCTTGTCCAAAGTGGACCACCTTCCCACATTCTCATTGATATCATTTATGGATATCACGAACTATAAGGGACGCTGCACTGATCCCTGTGGTAAGGGCAGCACGGTGGCTCAGTGGTTAGCACTGTAGCCTCACAACACCAGGGACCCGGGTTCAATGCCAGCCTCGGGTAACTGTCTGTGCGGAGTTTGTGCATTCTCCCCATGTCTGGGTGGGTTTCCTCCGGGTTCCTCCCACAGTCCAAAGATGTGCGGGCTGGGTGGATTGGCCAGGCTAAATTGCCCATAGTGTTCAGGGGTGTGTGGATTATAGGGGGATGGGCCTGGGTGGGATGCTCCAAGGGGCGGTGTGGACTTGCTGGGCCGAAGGGCCTGCTCCCACACTGTAGGGAATTTAATCTAGTCACCACTCTCCGGGCTCCAGTCACTCACCTCCTTCTGCCAACACCCTCTATCTTTTATCGCTTAGACAATTTTGGATCCATTTTGCCAAGGGGAGAGATGGTCTGGTGGTATTGTGGCTGGACTGTTAATTCAGAGACCCAGGTAATGTTCGGGGCACCCACCACAGCAGATGGTGGAATTTGAATTCAATAAAAATTTGGAATTAAGAATCTAATGATGACCGTGAATTCATTGTCAATTTTCAGAGAAACCCACCATGTTCACTGATGCCCTTTAGGGAAGGAAACTGCCATCCTTACCTGGTCTGGCCTACATGTGACTCCAGACCCACAGCAACGTGGACTTCCTTCTGAGCTGTTAGGGATGGGCAATAAATGCTGCCCTAGTCGGCGATGCCCTCATCCTGAGAATCAATAATAAAAAAAATCACCCAGGATCTCATGAGCTATTACCTTTGACAGTTTCCCACGTGGGATCTTGTTGAGGGCCTTGCTGAAATCTATATAAACCACATCAACACTGCCATCCTCATCCAAACACTTGCTCCTAACCTGCCTGTGTTTGTGGTTCCTGTACATTTCCGGAGGGAAAAGACAGATGTTCATGATGTAGGAAATATATCTTGCCAAATATTTGTAAATGTAGAAATCACAGCCTTCAACATATTCAATACAGCCCTAAAAAGCCCAGCCTCCTCACCACCGCACCCCCCACCAACCATCCTAACTCACAATGGGTCCCAATCTAATACCACGTCTGCATTCAGTGATCTAGACCACCAACCAACTTGATGCTCTAAATCCTGACCCCCTGAAATATGAGATACTGTTACTGTAGGAAATCACAGGAGAATTTACATTTCCTAGCACTTTCTGCAGAGAGGTGAGAATCTTTACAGGATGGTGGAAGGACCAGCACTGATCCTGACAACCCTTGAGGAGGCGCTGGCAAGCCACCATCTGGTTATCTGTGTGCCCTGCTGAAGGCCATTTCATGAGGATGACGAAGAGTCAATCCCATTGCAGAGGGCCTACTGTCTTGTGGGGAGGCAATGGCCTAGTTGGTATTATTGTTAGACTGTTAACCCAGAGACTCTGTGGGACCTAGGTTCGAATTCTGTCAGGGTAGATGGTGGAATTTGAGTTCAATAAAGAATCTGGAATTACGACTCTAGTGGCAACCATGAATTGATTGTCAAAGTGGGGGTGGAGTCCCCATCTGGTTCACTGATGCCCTTTAGGGAAGGAAAGTGCCCTCCTTACCTGGTCTGGCCTACGTGTGACTCCAGACCCACTGACTCCTAACTTCTGTCTGGGCAACAGCCAGAGACATCCTCACCCAACAAGTAAGTTTATAAAAAAAGCACAGAGATCAGGCTGGGATAAGATAACAGATTTCTTTCCCCTTAAGCAACACTTCCGAATCTGATAGTTTTTACGACAATCATGGTCTTCATTCAAATGAAGACAGAGTGTCCTAAACATTAATTTGTAACACATGGAGCCCCCAAACTGACTTTGAATGCACTTACTTATGAACGTGTTAGCATACAGGGGAGTAATTTTAAAGGTTTGGCACACAAACATTTCCTGTATTTGCAAACAGCGACTTTGTAGTATTCTGCACACTGTTCTGCGTAATGTACAAATTGACTTGCAAACTGACTTCAGAGCAGAATGGGTTCACCATCTGGGGGCTGCCTGCTTCAGTGACATGGTACATACACTCTGCAGAACCAAAGCTACTGGATACAGCCATAAAATGGAAGTGTTGGTGTTGGACTGGCGTGGGAAAAGTCAGACGTCAAATGGCACCAGGTCTATTTCGTCAGGTCAAGCATAAGGGGGTGAAATTACCCATAGTGCCCAGGGATGTGCAGGTTAGGGTGGATTGGCCATGCTACATTACCATAGTGTCCTGGGATGTGCAGGTTAGGGTGGATTGGCGGTGCTAAATTACCCATAGTGCCCAGGGATGTGCAGGTTAGGGTGGATTGGCCGTGCTAAATTACCCATAGTGCCCAGGGAGGTGCAGGTTAGGGTGGATTGGCCGTGTTACATTACGCGATAGTGTCCAGGGATGTGCAGGTTAGGGTGGATTGGCCGTGCTAAATTACCCATAGTGCCCAGGGATGTGCAGGTTAGGGTGGATTGGCCGTGCTAAATTACCCATAGTGCCCAGGGATGTGCAGGTTAGGGTGGATTGGCCGTGCTAAATTACCCATAGTGCCCAGGGAAGTGCAGGTTAGGGTGGATAGGCCGTGCTAAATTACCCATAGTGCCCAGAGATTTACAGGTTAAGGTGGATTGGCCATGTTAAATTACCCATAGTGCCCAGGGAAGTGCAGGTTAGGGTGGATTGGCCGTGCTAAATTACCCATAGTGCCCAGGGATGTGCAGGTTAGGGTGGATTGGCCATGCTAAATTACCCACAGTGCCCAGGGATGTGCAGGTTAGGGCGGATTGGCCATGCTAAATTACCCATAGTTACCAGGGATGTGCAGGTTCGGGTGGATTGGCCATGCTAAATTACCCATAGTGCCCAGGGATGTGCAGGTTGGTGTGGTTTGGCCATGCTAAATTACCCATAGTGCCCAGGGATGTGCAGGTTGGTGTGGATTGGCCATGCTAAATTACCCATAGTGCCCAGGGATGTGCAGGTTGGTGTGGATTGGCCATGCTAAATTACCCATAGTGCCCAGGGATGTGCAGGTTAGGGTGGATTGGCCATGCTAAATTACCCATAGTGCCCAGGGATGTGCAGGTTAGGGTGGATTGGCCATGCTAAATTACCCATAGTGCCCAGGGATGTGCAGGTTAGGGTGGATTGGCCATGCTAAATTACCCATAGTGCCCAGGGAATATTTTCACTCAGTGGGCTAGTTAAGGAAAATGCAGGGTTACAGGGTTGGGTTAGTGGTGAGGGTTTGGGTGGGATGCTGTTTGGAGGGTCGGTGTGGACTACTGCCAAATGGCCTGCTTCCACACTCCAGAGATTCTATGATTTTTGATGTTAATTTGTCTCTGACATGGCTGAGCAAACCATTTGGTGCAGGGCCAATTAGGAATGGGTTCTAAATCCTTTGGCCGAGCCAGCGACACCCACGGAAAATATCAGTAACAAAAATATCAGATGCTATTTCATTGAAATTTATTTTAAATCATCCATTCACAACCAGAATGCTCCAAGGGTTTGAACTGTTGACAGAATGGTGGGAGGTATGGTATAAGTTCACTGAGAGAAAGAAAGAAAATCAGATAAAAGGAATCAGAAGGATGAAGTTGAAAATAGCTAACATTAATGAATATTCATGAACATAGAAGAGTACAGGAATGGGCCCTTCAGCCCACAATGCTGTGCTGAACATGACACCAAATTAAACCAACCCCGTCCGCCTGCCCTTGTTCCATGTCCCTCCATTCCTCACATGTTTATGTGCTTAGCTAAGCGTTGTATAATTGTAAGGAAAGTTGTAGTGACAGGCTTCAGACTGAAGCTGTAGCCAAAACAAATGAGTGAATGGAGACTGGAGGGATTCAGATCACACAGACATGGCAGAGATTAGGAGATGCATGTTCTGGTCAGAGACAGAAACCCAGGGGGCTGGTGATGTGCAAATGTCCCGGGTTAATGAGCCTGTGAGATCC